>NC_134825.1:116939647-117007065 GCF_004210375.1 Tachypleus tridentatus
ATTTGTAAACAAAATGGTTGCAAACTTACCATCCTGCACGTGATGGATCTCATCTGTTGTTCCTGATTCAGCTGATTTCTCTGAACCACTAATTTGAAAAACAAATATGTTACAATTTTAGGACTAAGAAACTGTACAAGCGCTAAACAAGCAGATTAAGTTTTACATTTTCAGAATTTAAATATTTCAAACATATGGAACACTACAGGTATTTTATTTTTGAGTTACTCTTATAGTTTCAAATGTAACTTGAAGTGAGGTTGTTAGAGTTGGTGATTAGTGGTACTTGGTACCCAACTACCCAGTGTGATATTAATTAGTTATATTTGACTAATTAATTAATACAGCCCTTTTATACAAGAAGAAAAGGAATTAGTGTTATAACTTTGCAAGATGGTGAATCACTGTTTTATCCAACATTAAATTCTCTTTCTATTTCGGCCTAGTTGTAGTTTGTCTTTAAGTACTTTTGACTTACCCTTTGTTTCATATTATAGACATCTTCTATATCAAGATAATTACACTGTTATTTAAAGCAGAAAAATCACAGTTCCTTTTATTCGTCTTTTTTCTTAGTTTCGGACACACAGACAGTGGCATATTTAGGTAGGAGCTAGAGGGGGATCACCCCCGAAATTAGATTACCTAAATTGCTGTAAAAATTAAAAGTAAACTCAGGTCCTGGTGACCTAAGTTTGTAAGGGGACTAATGCAATAAAGCACTGGTTTATTGTATGGATACATTAGAAAAAGTAGTTCCAAATTAACAACTAATGTATCATTCCTCTTCTTTTTATGGAAAAATATATATATAAAATGAAGGCTTATATTCTCCATTACTGGTTTTAATCACAATCAACGTATATTTTCTCTCTGGGGTTACTGAAGAGGCAGTTGATGTATCAGAAACCATCCGAGTAGTAGATGAAGGCACTGATAAAGGTTTAAAAGGGGATGATGATGCAAGTATATTCATATCAGACCCTGGTGTAATAAGATGCTGGGGGGTGAACATAGGATCCCATGTAAATTTAAGTAATTCCAGAGTATAGTTTCTTCTATATATATATAAATATGTTTTCTCCTATGTCTACCATGTAACCTAATGGCTCTAACCATACAATAATAACTGCAGGACTCCACTTCTGTTGATGAGCTAAGTAGTTAACAGAGCTCTCTGATAGGTGCACACTCATCTCTTTTCAGTTTGCTGCTTGTTGTCAATGTTTTTAACCAAATTGGATTGAAACACAATCTTGTGTTTGTGCTCTAAGAATAACTCTACAGGACCCACGTTTGTCAGCGCATGAGGTGTACCATGATAGCAAATCAATATATTCACCAATTTGTGTTCTAACGGCAGATAACTTAAATTTGAGTAGGATTTGAATCTTACTTCAACACTTACACCGTTTGATGCTACATGATAATAAGCACTGCATTTGTGGTGTATTCCATTACTTTGTAGAAAGGTGACAAACTCTGTGAATGTGAACTTCAGACCAGTATCCAACACAATTTCATTTGATAATCTATAAACCATGAAGTTTTCCAATTGTAGCTTCAGATGTCATAGAAGACACAAGAAGAAACTGTCCACTTAAAATCTGAATCCACTAATACAAGGAAATACCTTTTCTCAAATTCTGTTTAGTTGATGTGGAGATGTTACCAAACCTTCATGGGTCATGACCAGTAATGCACAGGAGCTGTGGTTAACATCTTCTGTACAGATGCACAATCACTACACACATGGACAGAATCCACAATATCCTAAACCAGACCAGGCCATCAACAGTATCACCAAGCTGAGGCCTTCATTTGACACATATCCATTAGATAGCTCTTGTAACAATGGTTCTTTGTGCATAGTAACAACAATAACTTGGAGTCCTCACTGGACACAGCTTTGCTCTAAGGATTATTCCAGCTTTCAAATGAAAAATAGCCATAACTTAGGAGTGTCCCCTTGTTGTGTGGCCAACTACTCAAAATGTAGTCAAGTATCTTTGTCAGCACAGGATCTTTATCTGTAGTATTTTAAATGTCCTTGGATGACACAGGTAAGTTATCTATGTTATTAAAATGATGGTTAATTCATCTGACAACACAGCTTCTCCATACAGAAGTAGTAAAAGTTACTGTGGTTTCTTGGTACTTGATGTGATGTTATGATGACAGGATAAGTGCCTACCACTAGAGTCTAGCAGCAGCTATCAGAGATATTCTAGTCTTGGATCCGAGTAACTTAGTCAATCACTGATAAGTGGTCACTAACATAAAGTGCTGCCCATATAGGTATTTGGGAAACTTCTTACATCTGTATACTATTGGCAGAGCTCCCCGCTAGTACAGCGGTATGTCTCCAGATTTACAATGCTAAAGTCAGGGGTTCGATTCCCCTCGTGGGCTGAGCAGATAGCCCTTGTGGCTTTGCTATACCTAAAAACACACACACTAATGGCAGAGCCTCTTTTGCCAGCTGTATATACTGTTTTTCACTATAACTTAAAAAAATAACATGTTGCTAATCCTACGAGTCATTTGCTTCCACTAGCCACTATATGTGAAATAACTGTTCCCATTCTATAAGCACAAGCATTTCACACTAAATTTGACATCATAATGAGTTAACACTTAGGCTGATACCAGTTTATCTTGACAAAGTTAAATGCATTATTACATTCTGAAATCCATACCCAACATTTCTGTTTCTGCAAAAGTTTGTTCAAACAATGCAAATGAGACACAGATATCAAATAGTATTCCAAATAATTCCAAAAAAGGATCTTGATATTGAGCAGTGATGATGGCTTTCACTTTATAACTGGTTGGATGTAGACCTTCAGCACTGATCACATGTCCCAGATGTTCAACACTGGATTGTGTCATCATAAGGCTTAACGTGAACATCATAGTACTGTAGGCCTTTGAAAATGGATTCAAGATGTTGAAAGTGCTCATCATGTGTTAATCCCATAATCAGAATATCATAAAGGTAACACAATGGTCCTTCAAGACACTGGAATATATTCAACTTTACCATGGGAAGCTGTTGGCAAACATTAACCAGTTATACTGATGAAGACCCCAGTGTGAGTTGGTAGTTAAGTCTTCAGCAGAATCTTTGCTGATGACTTGCTGTTGATAAGCATGGCTCATATACAGCTTAGAGTAAAATTTTCCCATCAGTCAAAATGGCAAAGAAACCTTCTGGATTAGGTAGTGTGTACTTATCCACATCTTAGCACTGGTTGATGATCATTTTATGGTTAATTTTATCTAATTTTGGCACAACAACAACAACTGAATGTTCCATCCTCAATGCATCACTTTACTTATGATGCACAATTTCTCTAGATGCAACAATTCATCTCCAACATGTGACTTCAATGAGTACGGTAGTGAGCAAAGCTTGTGAAACATGTGCATTGTATCACATTTTATAAAGACCTTTGCTCTGTTCCATTTAATTGTTTCTAGATCAACACTGAGTAAACACTTATATCAATTCATCAAAAATGTTCAGTTGGACGAACTGCAATAAATCACAACCTAAAACTGCTGGTTGATTTTGCACCTTAGAAGTCATTATTGGTGCTGTGATACATTGTTCATTATAATAAATGTTCATATCTGTTTGGCTTAACAGTGGAAGTATCTCTTATGTAAATTTATAAAGAAATATGTGGCATTGGTAAAGTTAGATGCTTGCCAATTATTGATGCAGGTGTCTTCAAGAATAATTGTTACCGATGCGTCTGTTTCCACTCCAAACTAAATCAAACAATTTTTTGACTCAGTTGTCACAGTTACTGGTTTTAGTATAGACACCAATGGCAGGCAATGGTTCCATTACAAAAGAGAGAAAACAAACAAACAAAACCCATCATCAGTTTGTTGTGTACTAAACTATACTTGACTGCAGTGTGAGAACACATTAAATAGAGTATTAGCTATTTATACAAAATAGAAACAAAACAATTTAGAGTTGAATTCATAGTTCATAATAAGTAGATCTTAATATTACAAACTTAATGTGTATTTTTGTATGTTTTAGCATTAATCAAGTAATGTTAACCAAGCTACAGATATTTCGTATTCCTGTCTTAACAGCTAAAAATAAAACAGGCAAGGCTTGGTTTGAACCAGCTGACTTGTGATTTGAAGAAGCTGGGTGTCATGTAACATCTGATCTTTTGCAACCAAATTTACTTTCCGAGGGAAAATTTCTCCAAAACATGTAAATTAATATCTAGAATTCTAATGCCACAGTTATTTTGGAAAAACTGTAGATAATCAAATGATCATTGATAACAGAGGCAATAGAGTAGCCCCCATTTCCAGGTACAAAGTGTAGTGAAGCTAGGTTAGGCATACCTGTTTCCTAATGTAGTGAAGCTAAGTTAAGCACACCTGTTTCGTAAGTTTCTGGGCTGATTTCTAGATCTTAAAATATTTGTAAAATATAGACATAGTAATAGTTGAAAAATGCTATTTATGTAATTTAACCTACTAATTGCTCAAAATGTCAGATGAATGAGTAAGACTGTTCTAGACCCTAGAATAACTAATGCTACACCAGTATCAATGGAGAAAAAGCCATAATGCTGATAAGAACTTATAACAACCACATCATATTTATTATATCCATTGTCAATGACCTACTCTATTTTTCTTTATAGTTTCATAATTATTAATATTTGTTAATAGTTAGTCCTATGCCTACTTTGGAACAGTTAGGTGAAGAAGTATTGAAACTGTCATCTTTTGGCTCTGTTTATAAACCTAACATTTGAATTGAAGATAAACAGACAGTACAACTGCAAATCCTGAACAAATATTTACGAGTAAAATATGAAAATCCAACAATTTTACTGTTTTTTTTTATTACAATTTTGTAACGATTTCATGTAACTAATCAACCCTTTGGTGACGGGTCACAAGTCATGTTAAAGATAAATATATCTCAGCAGCTAAACTTAACACATTATAACATAATTCTATGGTATCAGTATAGTTATTTATGATTTACTTATTATTCAACTGTGTACATAAAACATAAAAAAAACACACTAAAGGTCAGTTGTATACTACTGGACAAGCAACATGAGTGTACTTGCACTGCATCAATCCAAATTATGTAATGTTAGCTAGGCATAACTGGAAGATCAATATAATAAAAAAACAATAAATATTTATAGCATTATGAAACTCAAGATACTCAGACTAAACATTTCTATATTTGTGTTATAACACAATCATTCTAGGATAAAAAAAGCATAATTGCTATTTATTTTGTAATTTTTTTTATGATGGTTACAAGGTTGGCCAAGTGACATACCCCACATAGTTAGAGTACAGAAAATAATATAAACTATGAAGTCTTACTGAAAACAAACATTTGAAATGTATTTAGGAGGATTTTGAGATTACACAAATAATACTCAAGAGTTTTGGAATGAAGAATAGTCTTCAATCATAACAAGAAATCTCTTTGCACTCAGACTATTAACAAAAGAGACTTGATAATTTCCACAACCAAACCTTTTGTGAAAACATTTCATTAAAAAATCTGATTTTTGTACATACAAAGTATTTTGTAATCTTTACTAAAAGCCCACCAAATTTTGCAAAAATAAGCACATGGAATCAAAAGATATTGTGCAAATACCTAATGTGTACAAATGTGCAGAGAAACTCTTGTATATCATATCAAGCCCTTTGCAAAAAATATTAATAATAAAACATAACTATACAACTGAAAAAAAATGAAAATATAAAAAAAACATTGATGAAACTACTTTGTTTTCAGATACTTTTAGGCACTATTCAATGTACACTCAATATAAAAGAGCCACTTGACCCTTCAAGATTGTATTTTCACACCTACTCTTAATAGCCCTTTATTTTTCAAGACATCATGACCCCTCTTCAATTCTTTTAAAGTAACAGCTCCAATACTCCCGTTAGCATATCATTCAAAAAGCCAATCAGTATGTTAGAAAAATGCAACTGTCTTAACTGAAGCCTAGCCTGTCTTTTCCCAATCTCAAACTTGTGTCCTGTCGTCTTCAGAATACAGAACAAAGATGGTGATTAGGGTTTGTAAAAGCATCAACACATAGTATCAAATGTGATGTTTAATGACATAAATTAATGAAAAATATTCAAATTATAATAACAAGACCCTGGTACTGGGTCTAATTATTAGTATTTCTTACAATACAGTATCTTAGGTCTTGTGATCACAATAACGTGTTACATTAATGATTAAAATAAAACATGTAAACAACTTCGACCAACAGTGCTGGAGCGCATGTAAGATAACTTGTTACCTTTGAAATTCTGTCACCAAATTTCCATATGATAATACAACTTACACAAGGAATAGAGAGAAGACATTACAGCTTGGACAGAGCAGTTCAATTTCACTACACGCTGTCCCAGAAGATTCTTTCAAGATGACTAAATGATCCACTTCTTATTTCTGTCAGTAATTAATGTATTTTGTACTCTGAACCTCTGATGACCATGAACGAAGCAATAATTACTATCTCGTTATGAAAATTGCCAGAGAGCTTGGAATGACAAAGTTTAGCCTTTGGGTTGTCTCTGAAGCATACTGAAGAAAATGACATGATTTCAGTATTGCAGAAATCACTTAGCACATGATTCATATCCATCGAAACAGAGTAAAAGAGTTGAATGCAAATGACAAGTGATATTCATAGTTAATGACTGATTTTTATGTTGCGATGTGTTTAAAATAGCTCAAGGGTAAATAATAAACAATTACATTGGTTTGTGCAAAGTAAAATAAATAATTGAACACAGAGTTAATTCAAGGATTTTCAGCTTCATACATTATTTTTTTGATATACAAAAAATAACTGACCAATCAAAACATTTCTGGTTATTCCAATTACGCAAGTCTGATGTAAAAATTATAAGTTTGCTTAATGTAATTAATTAATGACCCTACTGATTGATTGAACAGGAAATTCCAATAACTGCCTACCTAACACTGTAGTTGATTAAAATTTTGTGACAAACCCTGGCCAAGAACGAGTGGACTGGTCATTTCAAACAAACCAAACATTAAAGTGTTATGCCTGATACTGACATCAGTGTGCTAAAATTAACTCACAATTTTATATAGTTAGTATATGTTTATTTTAACAATGTACACAAAACTGGAGATTTTATTCAACAAACTGTTTGTGCTTTAAAAAATCTTTCAATCTTTTCACTAAATTCAATAAATGTTTTCCATCTTTTCACTAACCTTCATCACAAAATATTCTTGAAATTTCAGGTTTTTAATCCTGTTGCATGAACAAAGAAAATATCAGATATTTAACAGAGTACATCTTAAGTCACTGTGGATATTTTCAGTTTCTTTTCACTCACTGAGAATCTGAAATTTCTTTTACTCTAATTATGGAATAAACATAAAAATTTATGTTTGAATCTACCTTATTAATAATAAAAGGATTTATTTGTTAATTCATGAATACTTTTCACTTTCTTGTTTTAAAGTGCTACAGAATGTACATTTATGAATTTAAAATGTTAAAATGTTTTTACTGCTTATACTACCACAACTTCCTTACATGAATTACAAAATAAGGAACAGCTAGCTTTGTTAATACATACAGTGTTACCATGGATGGAACAATCTACAAAATATATTTATAAACCACACTGACTGTGCATGCTGTACTTCTTACTTAAAGATATTTCTTATGTATTAAACTGAGATTGAACTTCATATATCAAGCAAACCTAAGAATTTTAGAATTAATATTAGAAAGTGACAATTTGTCTTTATTTAATAAACGGATCTATAAATAATTAAACTGGGACTAAGGAAACTGTTAAATAAATTTTTAATTATTTATATGTAAAAACTGCTCATTTGGGTTGAGAAAATTTTAATGTAGAGGAGCAAAATTTTACTTAAATATTTTTCTCTACAAGTGGGTTTTCTCAACATCACCGATTTTTAATTATTTGTTTGTGCAGGTTTAATGGTCCCTTAAAAGATACTCTGAATTTTCCTTCACTATTATGGACTGTGTTTATAAGAAATATACACAGTTTACTGTGCAAAACTCAATAACAAAATGAATTGATCAAGTATTTTAGGTTCATGAGATAAATACACACACATACCAACTCTAACCTTCCTTTAATACCTATTGTGTTATCGATTTTAAATTGTACTTTAAGATTTGAAAGGCTTTTACTGAAATTAACTTTGTAAAAAAGAATACATTTAAATTGTTGCCTTGTAAAATTAAACTAACTCACTATCTATTACACTGACAAATACTTTAAATGTGTATATATGTTATTCTTTAGGCTCAAAGTTGTAAAAATCAAACAATTCTAATTGCTCAAGCTTATTGATATATTTTCTTCAAGACAAATGTAAGAAACCTTATAAACTAAGGTGCTTAAAAAAAACAACAGAACTTTCTTTATAGGAGCAAACATATTTAATTACATTTCTATTTTTTATAGAATTACACTAAATCAGTTGTAAATATAAAGTGGTGTGAATAATTCTAATTTTGTTTTTCTATCCCTAACTGGAGGACTGAATACTGAGGTTGTCACATCTGCTTAAAAGTAACAAAAAAACTCAACCCTGATTATTTGAATATTTTCTTATATATACTGTATCCACTAAATTATTTTCATGAAGTTAAATACAGTTTATGTTATATTTTAGTGGAATTTCTTTGCTATTCTAAAGTTCTCACATGTACCATATGAATTTATCAAAGTTCAATAAATAAAATATGTTTCAATTTTGATAACAGACTGACAAATCTACTACTGTAGAAAAAATATGTAAATTGAGTTTTCCATAATACCTCACTAACAGTGATTTCACAACCAACACTTTCGAGTTTGAAATTAAAATGCTATGAAAAATGAAATCAAATGGTTTTCTTAAGTGTGAAACATAACAATTACATACTGTGTTATACAAGGCAATTTCTAGAAGGGCCAATGCTCTTAAGCAATTTTTTTTGTTTTTAACCATAACAAGGGATTTTGGGCTATCAACAGACTAGCAACAAGTTCATGAGGAAATAAAAACACTTGACAGAAGCACTGAGACAAGGTTAAATATACTTTTCACCTGAGGATATTTATTATTTGCAAAATGAATTGTATTTTATCATTTCCAAAAATGGAGGTTCTCAGTTTTGACATCCCCAAATTATGAGTGTGTCCTGGGTTTAAGGTTTGAAAATCAGAGCATTTTATCAACCAAACCCACAAAGATTTAAAGTATGCTCTTATGAGATTACTAAATATCAAGATATTGAAATATTAATATGTATGGAAAATGGTTAACACTATTACTGCAGTGGGACGAAGCCATGTTTCATTTCTCAAATCTAGGTGAGTTGAATGCATTCATTAACAAACTTGGTAACTATGAATCAATTGAGACAAAAAATAGAACTAAAATTCCCTTATAACATCATTATACCCCTACTATTATTTTTATTAACTATGTGCTAACTACGACTTATAATTTACAACTATTACAACTTATAATTTACACTGCACGTTACGAATAATGAACCTTTCACAAACAATCAGATTATAGGGTTTTGTTCATTTGCCTTATATTTATTTCTTAGAAGAGATGTGTTTTCCTAACATACCAATGATTAGCAGTAATATTAATAATATAACGTTTAAGAACTCAAAGTGATATGTTTGTCTATCTAGGGTGTGCTATTTATTAAACTATATATATATATAAACTTAAAGCTAGCCCTTATTATTCAGCTATTTATCAAGCCTCCTATTAAACTATCTTAAATTTAATTTTTTTCAAAATATATAAGGGCAAACCATTCAAAAGACCAATCACCCTTGTTGGAAAAATAAAACATTCAGCCAAAGGTTATTCCTACTCTGCCAAACTTTGTCTCTTCATCCTACCATTAAGTACGAAACAAAAACTATTTCAATCAGATCCTCTGTAAAATAATTACACAATTCAATCACATTCTCCATAATTCTCCTCAAAAAACAAGTTTCAGAGGTGTTAAACTGTCCTCTTATGACAACCCATCATTCTAAGAATCCTCTTCTGAACACTTTCCAATAACTTCATGTCCTCCTTGAGGTAACAACCAGAAGAATAAACTCATTAACCAATAACCTATATAACAAAATTATCTCTTCAGACTTGCATTAGACACTGCTGTAGATACACACTATAGCCAGACTTGCATTCTGCACTCCTGCAGATACACACTACAGCCAGACTTGCATTCTGCACTCCTGCAGATACACACTACAGCCAGACTTGCATTCGACACTCCTGCAGATACAGACTACAGCCAGACTTGCATTCTGCACTCCTGCAGATACATACTACAGCCAGACTTGCATTCTGCACTCCTGCAGATACATACTACAGCCAGACTTGCATTCTGCACTCCTGCAGATACACACTACAGCCAGACTTGCATTCGACACTCCTGCAGATACAGACTACAGCCAGACTTGCATTCGACACTCCTGCAGATACAGACTACAACCAGACTTGCATTCTGCACTCCTGCAGATACAGACTACAGCCAGACTTGCATTCTGCACTCCTGCAGATACAGACTACAACCAGACTTGCATTCGACACTCCTGCAGATACAGACTACAACCAGACTTGCATTCGACACTCCTGCAGATACAGATTACAGCCAGACTTGTATTCAATATTTCTGTAGATACAGACTACAGTCAGACTTGTATTCAATATTTCTGTAGATACAGACTACAGTCAGACTTGTATTCAATATTTCTGTAGTTACAGACTACAGTCAGACTTGTATTCAATATTTCTGTAGGTACAGACTACAGTTAGACTTGTATTCAATATTTCTGTAGATACAGACTACAGTCAGACTTGTATTCAATATTTCTGCAGTTACATACTACAGTCAGACTTGTATTCAATATTTCTGCAGTTACAGACTACAGTCAGACTTGTATTCAATATTTCTGCAGTTACGGACTACAGTCAGACTTGTATTCAATATTTCTGTAGATACAGACATGCCCTTCCACTAGCAACACCAAGATCACATTATTTCAATCAAAATTTCATATATAGCTCATATTATAACAACCTACAAGCATTTGTTAAACGACTTTAGAAAATATCTTTTATTAAACAGTCAAAAATGTTTTCCAGCATAGTAGTTGCAACTGATCAGATATAAATTAAATTTGCCCATGATAAGACCTAGGACGTTGCCGGTTGTTGGGATATAGCTGACGACTTAGAGAAAGATTTCAATAATCTGCTGAGTTAGACAAAATAATAACATGTGGTCTTCACTTATAACAAGAGAGTTATCAACTTATAATTGGACAGGAATAATCTCAACAATTTTATGAAAGAAAACAATTTTGGTGCTCTGGTTGATCAAATATTTGAAGTCATTTTAGCAATGTGCTTCTGCCAAGTCAAATACTGTTTTAGGATACATTTTAAAAATATTGTAAACAAGTCTAAAGAGGTTATAATTTCATTTTAAAGGGCACTGATTAAGTCAGATTTAGAATATTGTGATCAGTAATTTCTTATCTTAGAAATGGCATTGAATTATAGGAAAGGATTCTCAGAAGAAGGCTACTACCAAGATGATATCTGGGGTGAAAAAGTTGTCATTAGAGGATAAAGCAGAATCTCTGAAATTTTCCCTCAGAAATAGTTATTTAGGATGTGACCAAGATATTTAAGATTGTTAAACTTAAAGGAATTGACAGTGTTTAGACATCATCTTATTTTTGCACTTAGTCAATATAGCAGGACAAAAATACACAAGTATAACATTTTGCAGGGTAGAAGTCATCTTCAGCTAAGACAGCTTTATATTTGTAACAAAACGGTGGCTTTTGGAATAAGCTGCCTTAAGAAACGACAGATGCAGTTAGTTTAAGAGTGCTTAAGGGAAAACTTAAGGAATATTTGAATGTTATGAGTTGACTTTGTGGGATTTGTTTTTATATTAGCCAATGGTATGGTCTAGATAAGCAACAGGCTACTTATGGTTCTTATTACGTGGACAATTTTTACCGACTCATTAATTGTTAATTTCGATTCATCTGACACTTTCCCACTATATAAAGTTCAAGGACTTCCAAGTTATTAACAACTAAACAAGTGTGTTCACCTAACCAATCCTTAACTTCCTTCAGAAACCTAGAGAAAATATTTTGACCCAAGAGCCTTATCATTCTTCCGACGTCTCACTTCAAATCCTAAGTTCAGAATTTACGTTATAACCTTGTTTACACCTAATAATAAAGTAGGCCAGTGTAATAACATTAAGATAGTAACAGGACAAGTCACAACGCTTAACTTAAAATAAGTTACAGCTTGTAAATATATTATACTTACAAGTTACACTTAACAGATGAGTTACGACTATATACATTTATATCTATATATTACGATTGTGTAATCTCATCAATAGCGTTGTTATGTTTGCAAGGTCAGTATTATATTACGAAAACTCTACCAACCTGGTATTCAGGGTCTGATCTAGCGTATCCATGTGATACAAAACCGAAAAATTGAAGGGTGAGAGTTATTCTAAGTCACGGGACCAAACAGAAGGTCATGTGAATATATCAGATGACCAAAACGACAAGATGGCGCTTCCTGTACGAAAATCTAAGAGTGGAGAGCCAATCAAAGGCATAAAAAAACACTTGCTGTTATATATATTGTAAAACCAAAAGTCACGTTGTAAATAATATTTTCATAAAGTATTATAAGGAAATTCGTTACAAAAGAATTGATAAATATCAAAAAAAGAAAATTATTAATAGGTTATAGAAAAGGGAATCAGGTTATATTGTTTGTCAAATATGAAACAAGATCTTAACATGTTTTACGTGACTAAGTCAACTTCTTCGATAAACAAGATGCTTAGTAATTTACTAAATTGGTAAATTGATAACATAACTTCACACTTCCTTGAACGTGTAACAGAAAACCTTCTCCATAACTTATTATAGTTCCGATGTCAAGAATCTTAAGCTCAAAATTGATAATATAATCTTGTTTCCACATAACGAACATTTTAAATAATCAAATTACACTCTACATTGATGCATTTAAGCAATATTTTCGCAAAAATGTATGGTATTTTAATGTGTAAAGCACAAAGATGCAATACACGATGTAATCTATGCAGTTGTTACATTTAATCTTTGGAGATCGTTTTTATTTTCTTATTAAATAATGCTTATTTTGTTTGTGGACTTTAAGAAATACACGTGCTTTTATATTTGGAGTCAACGTAAAGGACGAAGAAAATAATTCAATTTTGTTTCCGTAATTTTATGTACACAAAAAAAATTCAATTGTTTTAAAGCTCAAAATTCACTACAAAATATTATGTCATGAATAAAATATTGGTTTTATATTTTCTTTTTTTACTTTTTTTTACTTTTCGAAAGAATTTTACTTTCGAAGTGAATCTATTTTATTTTTTTAATTCTCGAAATTTTTTATATTTAATCATCTAGATTTGAAGCTACAGACGATAAAAATTTATTTTACTTAATTTAATTGAAGTGTCATCATGAATACATTACATAAAAAAATATTTGTTAATAGGTGGCAATATATTTTACCAGGTTTTGCTGTTAAGTTTTGGTTTTAATTTCGCACAAAGCCACACGAGTGCTATCTACGCTAGCCGTTCCTAATTTAGTCAATTGCCAACTCTGGGGCTACTCTTTTATCAACGCATAATGGGGTTGACGATCACATTAAAACGTCCCCTCAGCTAAAAAGGCGAGCAAGTTTGTTTGATGTGGATTCGAACCCGCGACCCTTACATTATAAATCGAGTGCCATAATCACTTGGCCCTGCCGGACATTGTATTATGTGTATTCTCCAGATATTTTTGTAAATTGAGTTGTTAGTATATTTTCATCAATTGGTTTGATTTGGTTTGTATCGAATTTCGCACAAAGCTACACGAGAACTGTCTACGCTAGCCGTCCATAATTTAACAGTGTAAGGCTAGAGGGAAGGCAGCTAGCCATTACGGACGGCTAGCGCAGATAGCCCTCGTGTAGCTTTGCGCGAAATTCAAACCAAACCACAACACTATATTGGACATTAACGCTGACAACTGTACGATTCACTGGAACGTGTACTGTGTATCCTGCTATTTTGATATGATCAAAACATTGACAAATCGATTAATATGTTGCTGATGTTGATGTTTTAATTCTTGAAAAATGTCAAATTTGCTGTGTATGGGTGTAAAAAAACGTACAAACGATCGCAACAAAAGCGTTCATTAGGAAAATCATTTCACAAGAATATTTTTAATAATATAGTTTGCAGCAGAACTTGAGTGAGATTTATCTTTGATACGTTCATATTGTTTTTGAATTTCGTACAACATTAGCCATCCATAATTTATAAATGATAGAATAGAGAGAAGGTAGTTAATCAAAGCCATTCATCACCAACTTTTGAGCTACTATTCAACAACGAAAGCCCGGCATGGCTAGGTGATTAAGGCACTCGACTCGCAATCCGAGGATCGCGGGTTCGAATTTCCGTCACACCAAAATTTCTCGCTCTTTAAGCCGTGGGGTGTTGTGATGTTTCGATTAATCCCACTATTCGTTGGTAAAAGAGTACCCAAGTGTTGGCGTTTGGTAATGATGACTAGCTGCCTTCCCTCTAGTCTTACACTGCAAATTTTGGGATGGCTAGCGCAGATAGTACTCGAGTAGCTTTGCGCGAAATTCAAAACAAAAACAATCTACAATGAAATGTGGGAAGAACCGCTACGTAATGCCCCCCCACACACACACACAGCTGAAAGGACGAGAATTTGCGGTAACAATTCACAGATGGCGGGGTGATCACTTTAACCATCAAGACTGATGTTAAATCGGTCGAGATAAAAATGAATATCTTCCAGAATAAAATATTCAAGTATTAAAATGTGGAACTAGTTGCTAATGAGACTGTGGGCAAATACAAATAATCTCAATGAATTTCAGTGGCTGTTCTTTCTTAGCACTGAAAAGAAATATATATATATATGTAGAAATTTTGACAGATAGAGACAAGTATCAAACTTGTGTCACACAGCATATTGCGATCACAAATTTGAATAATGATGACGTGGACTTTTTTTGCTGTTTTTTTTCTGTTACTATCCTCAATTTCACACAATAATAATAAATATGATTGGGAATATTCATCAGGTGTTTCATGTCATATGCCATTCTGTTAGTTTCTAAGAAAAGATGTGGTATCTGCAAGGTTTCGCACATCCCGAGTATCTTTCCTTATTGGTGATGTTCTATTGGAACGCTTTATGAGATAATGGAATCAGCTGATAATTCATAACATAAAGCATCGCAAAACTAGTGTAGAAGAAATGAATACTTGTAAACAAAACTTGTAGAAAAATGGATACTTTATACGTTATTGTTCGTTGAACAGAAAACTTCACATCAATAACTGTACCAAACAATAAATTTCAATGATTTGTCGTTTTCAGAACAAAATCTAGGACTGAGTGATAGGACGAACCTTTAATACTTTCATAATAACGCTTCTGTTTTAATATCAAAAACACAATCGTTTTATATCTGGGATAAAAACACATTAGTCTGTTTGTTATGTTTACCGCGGAAAATCGAACCCGTATATAATAAATCATTTCGATTTGCATTGCTTTTCCAACAAAGTAGAACCAGGTGATTCATTGGTACGACGCACATCAACATAACGTAATGTTTTTTGGACAACATGGGACCTTTTGTTCTACCTCAGCTGTTCTATTCTTTAAACTAAGCTAAAACTATTAAGAGATAAAACAAAACAAATCTTAAAGCCAGCCCTTATCATTCATATACTTAAAATCTCTTAAATTGACTGTCTGCACAACATTTGAAGGAAACCAATCCAAAGGCCAACCACCCTATTTGAAAAGTTAAACTGCCTTAGCTGAGACAACCTCTACCTTATGAAAATTTATAATTTTGTCTCTTACTTCTACTATTACTGTTAAGTATGAACAAAGATAAATAAACAACATTATTAATTCCATTTACAATTTTAAACTCTTCAACAAGGAAACACTTTGAGAGATTTCAGCCTCTCCTCTTGTAACAACCCAACAATCTGAGGCACCATTCTAGTAACACTTCTCTGAACCCTTTCCAACAATTCAGTGTCTTTCATATGGAAAGAAGTCCAGGAATGAACAAAGTATTCTGAATGTGGCCTAACCAGTGACCTGGGTAATAAAATTATTACCTATTTAGACTTGTGTTCAATATTTGTGTAGATAAAAACAAAAATGTATTTATATATATATATAAAAAAAAAAACGCCTGGTATGGGTGAGAAAAGCTCTATGTAGAGGAGCGACCAATGTTTCGTCAGAATGAAACGTTGTTCGCTTCTCTACATAGTGCATTCTCTACCCATACCAGGCGTTTTACATGTATATATTTCTCTACAAGTGAGTTTTCTCGTCATTACGAAAAATGTATTTACTTTACCACTATCACTAGCACATTACTTTTATGTTCATCATACTGTTAGGGTTATTCCCACCCAAATTATAATTATAATAAACCTTATGCATTATCTTGTATTTATTTCAATTAAAACCCATTTCGTATTTATTTGCCCAGTAAATGATCTGTATCCTTCTGTAAGTCAGTTAAACAACAACAACCATATAGTTCAAAGTTTGTTTTTTTGCGCAAAGCTATTCGAGAGCTATTGGCGCTAGCCATTCCTAATTTAGCAGTATAAGACTAGAGAGAAGGCAGGTAGTCATCACCACCCACTGCCAACTCTTGGGCTACTCTTTTTTTTCAACGAATAGTGGGATTGACCATCACATTATAACGGATGCCCCCACGGCTGAAAGAAGGGGAGCATGTTTGGTGTGACGGAGATTTGAACCCGCGGCTCTCAGATTACGAGTCGCACGTCTAAACCAACCTGGCCATATATTTCAACATAATAACTTGAATGTAAGGTTTATCTTTAAATTTTGAAATTATAACAAAGCTTTTAGACAAACAACATTTACAATTTGTATAGTTTGTTTTCCACCTACGCACAAATAAACATTTCTCGTTAATCCTAACCTTGAACACTTTACACCTCATTTACTATGAGAAAATCAAACTCGATTGATATTTAATTCACCAAATTTCATACTGTAGATTGAAACCATGTGGACTGTTCAATTTGCAAATTGGTAATCTCTGATTACGTGAACCTGAAAGTTGTAAACATGCAGTCACAGAGTAATCTTGTTGCCACGATACTTGCATGTATACTTAGGCCTACTGACTGATACTGACGAACTATCGCTTAGATCGAAAAGCTTAGAAGCACGCCTATATTAAAGATGTACATTTCGACTACTGAAAAAGCCTACATCTAGGCCTAATTATGTAATTCGATTGGTAAGAACACGAGAATCACAAGAACAAAACACACAATTTGTAGGCCTGTGATGCAATAAAACAATTCAACAGACCAAACTGTAGGAGGGATGATTGTATGCACCACCTAAAAATCTACGCCCCTGACAGTTTAGTCCCAGTATTATTTTCACAACAAAGATTCTGCTGTTTTATCTGCATAAAATAAGTATCTTATAATGAAGTATTTACATGAAAACGTTTTGAAACAAAATGATGAGCAAACATATCATTAACATCTTTGTGAGATACAAACTGAAATGAAAGTTTACTTTTTGATATACGTTGGTATAAATAATAACCATAGTATACACAACATCACTGTCCACACACAGAATAAATAATAACCATAGTATACACAACATCACTGTCCACACACAGAATAAATAATAACCATAGCATACACAACATCACTGTCCACACACAGAATAAATAATAACCATAGTATACACAACATCACTGTCCACACACAGAATAAATAATAACCATAGTATACACAACATCACTGTCCACACACAGAATAAATAATAACCATAGTATACACAACATCACTGTCCACACACAGAATAAATAATAACCATAGTATACACAACATCACTGTCCACACACAGAATAAATAATAACCATAGCATACACAACATCACTGTCCACACACAGAATAAATAATAACCATAGTATACACAACATCACTGTCCACACACAGAATAAATAATAACCATAGCATACACAACATCACTGTCCACACACAGAATAAATAATAACCATAGTATACACAACATCACTGTCCACACACAGAATAAATAATAACCATAGTATACACAACATCACTGTCCACACACAGAATAAATAATAACCATAGTATACACAACATCACTGTCCACACACAGAATAAATAATAACCATAGCATACACAACATCACTGTCCACACACAGAATAAATAATAACCATAGTATACACAACATCACTGTCCACACACAGAATAAATAATAACCATAGTATACACAACATCACTGTCCACACACAGGAATAAATAATAACCATAGCATACACAACATCACTGTCCACACACAGGAATAAATAATAACCATAGTATACACAACATCACTGTCCACACACAGAATAAATAATAACCATAGTATACACAACATCACTGTCCACACACAGAATAAATAATAACCATAGTATACACAACATCACTGTCCACACACAGAATAAATAATAACCATAGTATACACAACATCACTGTCCACACACAGGAATAAATAATAACCATAGTATACACAACATCACTGTCCACACACAGAATAAATAATAACCATAGTATACACAACATCACTGTCCACACACAGAATAAATAATAACCATAGTATACACAACATCACTGTCCACACACAGGATAAATAATAACCATGGTATACACAACATCACTGTCCACACACAGGATAAATAATAACCATAGTATACACAACATCACTGTCCACACACAGAATAAATAATAACCATAGTATACACAACATCACTGTCCACACACAGAATAAATAATAACCATGGTATACACAACATCACTGTCCACACACAGAATAAATAATAACCATAGTATACACAACATCACTGTCCACACACAGAATAAATAATAACCATGGTATACACAACATCACTGTCCACACACAGGAATAAATAATAACCATAGTATACACAACATCACTGTCCACACACAGAATAAATAATAACCATAGCATACACAACATCACTGTCCACACACAGGAATAAATAATAACCATAGCATACACAACATCACTGTCCACACACAGAATAAATAATAACCATAGCATACACAACATCACTGTCCACACACAGAATAAATAATAACCATAGCATACACAACATCACTGTCCACACACAGAATAAATAATAACCATAGTATACACAACATCACTGTCCACACACAGAATAAATAATAACCATAGTATACACAACATCACTGTCCACACACAGGAATAAATAATAACCATAGTATACACAACATCACTGTCCACACACAGGAATAAATAATAACCATGGTATACACAACATCACTGTCCACACACAGAATAAATAATAACCATAGTATACACAACATCACTGTCCACACACAGGAATAAATAATAACCATAGTATACACAACATCACTGTCCACACACAGGAATAAATAATAACCATGGTATACACAACATCACTGTCCACACACAGAATAAATAATAACCATAGTATACACAACATCACTGTCCACACACAGAATAAATAATAACCATAGTATACACAACATCACTGTCCACACACAGAATAAATAATAACCATAGCATACACAACATCACTGTCCACACACAGGAATAAATAATAACCATAGCATACACAACATCACTGTCCACACACAGAATAAATAATAACCATAGTATACACAACATCACTGTCCACACACAGAATAAATAATAACCATAGTATACACAACATCACTGTCCACACACAGAATAAATAATAACCATAGTATACACAACATCACTGTCCACACACAGGAATAAATAATAACCATGGTATACACAACATCACTGTCCACACACAGGATAAATAATAACCATGGTATACACAACATCACTGTCCACACACAGAATAAATAATAACCATGGTATACACAACATCACTGTCCACACACAGGAATAAATAATAACCATAGTATACACAACATCACTGTCCACACACAGGATAAATAATAACCATAGTATACACAACATCACTGTCCACACACAGGAATAAATAATAACCATAGCATACACAACATCACTGTCCACACACGGAATAAATAATAACCATAGCATACACAACATCACTGTCCACACACAGGATAAATAATAACCATAGCATACACAACATCACTGTCCACACACAGGAATAAATAATAACCATAGCATACACAACATCACTGTCCACACACAGAATAAATAATAACCATGGCATACACAACATCACTGTCCACACACAGGATAAATAATAACCATAGCATACACAACATCACTGTCCACACACAGGAATAAATAATAACCATAGCATACACAACATCACTGTCCACACACAGGAATAAATAATAACCATGGCATACACAACATCACTGTCCACACACAGGATAAATAATAACCATGGTATACACAACATCACTGTCCACACACAGGATAAATAATAACCATAGTATACACAACATCACTGTCCACACACAGGAATAAATAATAACCATAGTATACACAACATCACTGTCCACGCACACAGGAATAAATAATAACCATAGTATACACAACATCACTGTCCACACACAGGAATAAATAATAACCATAGTATACACAACATCACTGTCCACACACAGGAATAAATAATAACCATGGTATACACAACATCACTGTCCACACACAGGATAAATAATAACCATGGTATACACAACATCACTGTCCACACACAGGATAAATAATAACCATGGTATACACAACATCACTGTCCACACACAGGAATAAATAATAACCATGGTATACACAACATCACTGTCCACACACAGAATAAATAATAACCATGGTATACACAACATCACTGTCCACACACAGGAATAAATAATAACCATAGTATACACAACATCACTGTCCACACACAGAATAAATAATAACCATAGTATACACAACATCACTGTCCACACACAGAATAAATAATAACCATAGTATACACAACATCACTGTCCACACACAGAATAAATAATAACCATAGTATACACAACATCACTGTCCACACACAGAATAAATAATAACCATAGTATACACAACATCACTGTCCACACACAGGAATAAATAATAACCATAGTATACACAACATCACTGTCCACACACAGAATAAATAATAACCATGGTATACACAACATCACTGTCCACACACAGAATAAATAATAACCATAGTATACACAACATCACTGTCCACACACAGAATAAATAATAACCATAGTATACACAACATCACTGTCCACACACAGAATAAATAATAACCATAGTATACACAACATCACTGTCCACACACAGGAATAAATAATAACCATAGTATACACAACATCACTGTCCACACACAGGATAAATAATAACCATAGTATACACAACATCACTGTCCACACACAGGAATAAATAATAACCATAGTATACACAACATCACTGTCCACACACAGAATAAATAATAACCATAGTATACACAACATCACTGTCCACACACAGGAATAAATAATAACCATAGTATACACAACATCACTGTCCACACACAGAATAAATAATAACCATAGTATACACAACATCACTGTCCACACACAGAATAAATAATAACCATAGTATACACAACATCACTGTCCACACACAGGAATAAATAATAACCATAGTATACACAACATCACTGTCCACACACAGGAATAAATAATAACCATGGTATACACAACATCACTGTCCACACACAGAATAAATAATAACCATGGTATACACAACATCACTGTCCACACACAGAATAAATAATAACCATGGTATACACAACATCACTGTCCACACACAGAATAAATAATAACCATAGTATACACAACATCACTGTCCACACACAGAATAAATAATAACCATAGTATACACAACATCACTGTCCACACACAGAATAAATAATAACCATAGTATACACAACATCACTGTCCACACACAGGAATAAATAATAACCATAGTATACACAACATCACTGTCCACACACAGAATAAATAATAACCATAGTATACACAACATCACTGTCCACACACAGAATAAATAATAACCATAGTATACACAACATCACTGTCCACACACAGAATAAATAATAACCATAGTATACACAACATCACTGTCCACACACAGAATAAATAATAACCATAGTATACACAACATCACTGTCCACACACAGAATAAATAATAACCATAGTATACACAACATCACTGTCCACACACAGAATAAATAATAACCATAGTATACACAACATCACTGTCCACACACAGGATAAATAATAACCATAGCATACACAACATCACTGTCCACACACAGGAATAAATAATAACCATGGCATACACAACATCACTGTCCACACACAGGATAAATAATAACCATAGTATACACAACATCACTGTCCACACACAGAATAAATAATAACCATAGTATACACAACATCACTGTCCACACACAGGAATAAATAATAACCATAGTATACACAACATCACTGTCACACACAGAATAAATAATAACCATGGTATACACAACATCACTGTCCACACACAGAATAAATAATAACCATAGTATACACAACATCACTGTCCACACACAGAATAAATAATAACCATAGTATACACAACATCACTGTCCACACACAGAATAAATAATAACCATAGTATACACAACATCACTGTCCACACACAGAATAAATAATAACCATAGTATACACAACATCACTGTCCACACACAGAATAAATAATAACCATAGTATACACAACATCACTGTCCACACACAGAATAAATAATAACCATAGTATACACAACATCACTGTCCACACACAGAATAAATAATAACCATAGTATACACAACATCACTGTCCACACACAGAATAAATAATAACCATAGTATACACAACATCACTGTCCACACACAGAATAAATAATAACCATAGTATACACAACATCACTGTCCACACACAGACAAATACAACCCTACCAGTGCTCTTTTTTATTGAAATTCTACGTTCGACAATTTTACTTTATGAATTTTCTAATGTTGAGAGTATGTTGAAACAGTTCTTATGGATAGATTTTTTCTTCTTTTTCATTTCGACGAAAGTAAATACAGACCCAGTGGCTAGGCCTGGCATGTCCAAGCGTATTAAGGCGTTCGATTCGCAATCTGAGGGACCCAGGTTCGAATCCCCGTCACACCAAACATTCGCACCCATTCAGCCGTGGAGGCGTTATAATGTTACGGTCAATCCCACTATTCGTTAGTAAAAGAGTAGCCCAAGAGTTGGCGGTGGGTGGTGATAAACCCAGTGGCTAATAGGTTCATGATTCCAGTTCCAAATTGAAGATTAGAATAGTTTTCTGCGTGGTCAGATTGTTGCTCACTGGTAAACAGTTTCTTTGGCGTACACAAATATTGTTGGAGTACCGAACAAATGTCTAGAGTGTTCATAGTTTCTTAGATATTAATTGTGTTTCTAAACTGGTCAGTTTCTGAAACTGACAAGAATTCTACATAGCCGCGAACATTTATGGCGTTCAATAAGGCGTTACCAAAATGTATTTCTGTTCAAGTGTTTCTCTGTTTCATCAAGTTAAAGTATGAATATTCAGTGTATGGATAAGGTGTGAGTATTCTCTCGTCTAGCACCGTAACCTATACATATATATATATCTTGTATCTTGAAATTGTTTTTTTCCATTTCAATAAATAATGGTTCGTTGCTTCGTGCGAACTGTTCAGCATCGGGTTGTGAAGGTATAACACAAATATCTTTTTTTCATCTTCATTCATTGTCACGAAATTGATACCGTAATGGTTGAAATCGTATGAACTTTGTTTACATGATTTATAAAATGCATCATTACCAACAAGACCTATAACAAGACATGTAGGTACATTACCTAAAAATGCATTATGAACATACGAGTATGCTTGTATTTTTTTTCTCCTGGGGAATTGAAAACGATTTGCTCAATGCACATCTCAAATGATATCTGGCTGTTTCATTCTGAAATGCTTGAACATCGGACAGAACACTTGTCTTTGACTTTTCTAACATAGATAGAAGTGTTTTATACTAAATGTTTGAACACAGAGTCATAATACAAAATGAATCTTTTCCTCATATAAGTCAGTTTTAAACCTATACCTGCACCTAGAATTTCTTTTTTAAAACAAATATAAAAACTTCCGATCATGTCAACAGTTTTAACTACAACGTATATTTCTGCGAGTTTTAAAGTTAAAATCGAGATCGTCAAACACTACCTGACGTCTTTCGTCTTAATGGACGAAGTTAAATGACTTCTCTTAGTTTCTCTGTTATAACTCAGTATATTTTTGTGTAGTTTTTGATAAGGATCGTGAGATGAAGAAATGAGCCTATTATTCAAGTGTACATCCTCTTAATAAAATAGGGAATACAAAGCGCTTTGGGTCCTCTGTCAGCCACGGAAGATAGAGGATAAGTCTTTTACCTTGGTTCGTGTGAGAGGTAGGGAAAATAAATATACAAACAGGACTTTACACGTGATAGGAAAGTCATGAGGACTTGGTGAAATATTCTGGAGTCAGTATTCTTTTCTCTTTGGCTTTCGAGATTCTGTTTCTTATTTCTATCATGCAGAACAGTCTGTTTAACGTCTCGAGCCAGGGTCTTAGCTCCTTATATTACTAGTCATTTTCCAGCACCAACAAAAGCTTTTCCTTATGTGACATCTAAAGTTAAATTTATGCCAAACTGAATATTAATACTCTTTTCATAAATAAATGATATAATCTAACAGAACAAGTAACTAAAAACATTTCCTAATTCGTGTCCTCAATGCTATGAAGACCACTATGATAAGATAAACCGTTTCTCCCTTGGTGATCATAATAGTGGTCACAGAATGCTGGTTTGTGTTATTAAATAATTCAATAATCTGGAAACTTTGTTTAAAAATAGGGCTGTATTGAGGATTTATAAATCTTTCAGTTGTCATGTCTCTAGCCTGATATTTAACTTGGTATATACAAATAACAAACAATAATAGGTTTCACAGTACCTGAGTAAACATAGAGCTAATGAAATCCATTGTACATATTTAAAGTGCCCCCAACACACTAGTGACAAAGCGGTAGGTCTGCAGACTTTTACTTCTAGAAATCTGGTTTCGATCCCCTTGTGTAGCTTTGTGCTAAATAACTAACAATCAAACCAATAAACTCTTACAAGTACATGGAGCTACAGAAGTATCTATTATCATATGATTATTATCAAATACATTTATTATTGATTGTACATGATCGGTCTATTTTTCGACTGCATGAACATGAGTAAATATAATTCCATTTTAAAGTTTAAAGAGTGATTTTTTTCTAATGTGATGGTTTAAGATTGTAATTAAATCTTCAGGTTATTTATAATGACCCGACATAATACAATCTAATATGGTACCAGTAAAATGTGAAATATCCATCTTATATCATCAGGCACGTTATACCAATAATATGGATACTGTAAATCGACTAAGGCCACTGTCTACAAACCTTCAAAGTTGGTAGATCTCACAAGATGAGTGGTATTGTTATACCAACAATGTGGATACTGTAAATCGACCAAGGCCACTGTATACAAACCTTCAAGGTTGATAGATCTCACAAGATGAATGGTATTGTTATACCAACAATGTGGATACTGTAAATTGACCAAGGCCACTGTCTACAAACCTTCAAGGTTGGTAGATCTCACAAGATGAATGGTATTGTTATACCAACAATGTGGATACTGTAAATTGACCAAGGCCACTGTCTACAAACCTTCAAGGTTGGTAGATCTCACAAGATGAGTGGTATTGTTACACCAACAATATGGATACTGTAAATCGACCAAGGCCACTGTATACAAACCTTCAAGGTTGATAGATCTCACAAGATGAGTGGTATTGTTATACCAACAATGTGGATACTGTAAATCGACCAAGGCCACTGTCTACAAACCTTCAAGGTTGATAGATCTCACAAGATGAGTGGTATTGTTATACCAACAATATGGATACTGTAAATCGACCAAGGCCACTGTATACAAACCTTCAAGGTTGATAGATCTCACAAGATGAGTGGTATTGTTATACCAACAATATGGATACTGTAAATCGACCAAGGCTACTGTATACAAACCTTCAAGGTTGGTAGATCTCACAAGATGAGTGGTATTGTTATACCAACAATATGGATACTGTAAATCGACCAAGGCTACTGTCTACAAACCTTCAAGGTTGGTAGATCTCACAAGATGAGTGGTATTGTTATACCAACAATGTGGATACTGTTAATCGACCAAGGCCACTGTCTACAAACCTTCAAGGTTGGTAGATCTCACAAGATGAGTGGTATTGTTATACCAACAATGTGGATACTGTAAATCGACCAAGGCCACTGTCTACAAACCTTCAAGGTTGATAGATCTCACAAGATGAATGGTATTGTTATGCCAGCAATATGGATACTGTAAATCGACCAAGGCCACTGTCTACAAACCTTCAAGGTTGGTAGATCTTACACGATGAATGGTATTGTTATACCAACAATGTGGATACTGTAAATCGACCAAGGCCATTGTCTTCAAACCTTCAAGGTTGATAGATCTCACAAGATGGGTGGCATAGTTTGTCAGAGTATTATTAGTGAAATAATTCATGGAACTGTTACCTTGACGAGGTAACATCGTATACAACTAATCCATGTTGTATAATGTAAAATAGAATTATGCATACCATGTTATGGTGACAGGCGATTCAGGTTTTTTTAATGAATCCAACAATTACGTTTTTTAGGATATCCTTTCCAGTTTACAAACTATTATTGGTTCTTCCTTCTTCTTTCATATGATGTTTCTTTTTGAGCATGAACATCACTGGGAGACTTTATAAGTGTGTATTTCAAATACGAAAAGTGTTTCATTTAATTTTTCTTTGAGATAGTCTTGCATCTTATACATTCCTAGGTTTCTCTGTGTTTTCTTGTAACTCGTAAATATTTCAAATGTTCATTTTTAGGCATATTATGTTTTTCAAATTGACGCTTCACTTTCCTAATGTGGACTTGATCGACTACTTTGAGCTGAACGGTTCATAAATTATTTTCTACACCACAGACTGATCAGAGTGATTATTGTCACATTTTAATTCTATTGTCACATTTTAATTCTGTGACGAAACGATTTATTGTAAACAATGACCAGATATTTCAGTTCCACAATGAATGAAATAGTGTTCAATAGTGTCTAGTTTTAAGTGTGTGGGTGAATACTTGTATAATAGATGATTTTGTTTTGTTATCAGTAGTAAAAAATTAAATGTCTTATTTCTTGAGATAAAGTCGAAACTGATGATTGGTAAATCTTGTTCAAGTATCAAGTTAAAGTTTACAATATTTTCGATTCTGTGTCAAAATCTGTTTGAAAGACGTTACGTCTTTCTTGTTCTTATTCACTCATTATTAGAAAACACGTTCATACACTTGAATAAATACTTAAACTTATTGTTATATGATTTACTTTAGATAGATCCAGCAAGTATGTCTGCCATTACTCATTAACCCCTAAAATGACCAATCAGTTTCTTGAAGACTTAAAGCTTACTTGTTCGTGTAGAGTGTAAGTGTCATGACGACATAAACAGCCTCCAAACTGTTTATATATATAGAGTGACGGATTTACTTACTGATTTGATACATCTAAATAATGGATGTACCCTGTCGAAACTAGCCTGTTTGTTTGGTTTTGAATTTCGCACAAAGCTACATGAGGGATATCTGCGCTAGTCGTCCCTAATTTAGCAGTGTAAGATTAGAGGAAAGGCAGCTAGTCATCACCACCCACCACCAACTCTTGGGCTACTCTTTTAGTGGAATTGACCGTCACATAATTACACCCCAATGGCTGAAATGGCGAGTATGTTTGGTGTGACGGGATTCGAACCCGAGACCCTCATATTACCAGTCAAAACTAACAGGTTATGTCACTTACGTTATTTAATTTTTACCATCAGTTTTATCTTTAACAATCTGATCTTTGTAACAGACGATATTAATATCATATATCTCTAGGTATTACTACGATTAAAAGGATGGTAAAGGCCAGTGGTGATAGTCAAGACACAAGTATATGAACAACATAAAAATTATCCAATTTAGATACAGTACATTTAGGTCTTTTAATAAATGTGTCATATATTTCCAACTTTCAACATTTCCAACAAACATCTTAAGCCTGCCATGGTTAATTGTCTTCAACTTTTATATGTTTTACACTAATTCCTGGGATTCGAATCCGCGACCCTCATATCACGAGTCAAGCGCCTTAACCACCTGGCCATGTTGGGCCGGACTTATATAAATAAGTTGTGTCACATTTTGTTATGCTTACAATACTGACAACTACTAGCTATAGGTTTCTCTAGACCAATCCCGACGTGTAAGTGTTCTAGTACCCAAACATAACAAAAGTATGTTTATTGTGGTAAACAAAATATACGTTTGATCTGAGTAAGGGTTCTTTTCACACGAATGATAAAAAATCCTTACATGATACGAGAAAAAAAAACACATTATTTTAGAACCTGCGTAGTTGAATTATGGGAAAAAATCCGCCATTAAAACCAAAATAACTTTCATAAGGTTTAGCTTCACAGACCTGTATAATCGTTCTACAATTTTGTTCTCTATTCCTTAGGGTTAAAATTATTTCGTTTTCTTAGCACGTCGCTGATTGGGATGGATTTTCTCCTAATTCTCCAGGATCAATCCACGTTGGATCCAAACTGTAAAATCTCAGGTGTAGTTCAGTTTCTGCTTTCTTTACTTTTATATTTCTCAGTAACAACACCAACAATCTCTAAACTTTGATAAATAAATCGGACATTTCGTTTTAACTTTCCCGGTTTCCATGTGACAGGTCTGATGACTTTGCTGCGGCTGGTTCATCATCTTTGGCTTATTGTCTACCTGTAACATATGATTTCTTATGACTGAATTCATATCATTATTTATAGTTTGTTTTGTTTTTTTGAAATTCGCACAAAGCTACTCGAGGGCTATCTGTGCTAGCCGTCCATAATTCAGCAGTGTAAGACTAGAGAGAGGCAGCTAGTGATCACCACCCACCGCCAACTCTTGGGCTACTCTCTTACCAACGAATAGTGGGATTGACCGTCACATTATAACGCTCCCACGGCTGAAAGGGCGAGCATGTTTAGCGCGACGGGGAGGCGAACCCGCGACCCTTGGATTACGAGTCGCACGCCTTAACACGCTTGGCCATGCCAGGCCGTATTATTTATAGACTTTAATACTTTAAGTACCAGTCTTTACAAACTTTGATGAAGAAAAACTACCACTTTTTTTAAGAACTATTAATTTTGTTACACTTTCACTTTTCAACAGTAAGCGGGCCTGGCATGGCCAAGTGTGTTAAGGCGTTCGACTCGTAATCCGAGGATCCAGGGTTCGAATACCGGTCGCGCCAAACATGCTCGCCCTTTTAGCCGTGGGGGCGTTATAATGTGACAGTCAATCTTACTATTCGTTGGTAAAAGAGTAGCCCAAGAGTTGGCGGTGGGTGATGACGACTAGCTGACTTCCCTCTAGTCTTACACTGCTAAATTAGGAACGGCTAGCACAGATAGCCCTCGTGTTGCTTTGCGCGAAATTCAAAAACAATTGCTTTCTGTAACATAGAGTTATTTAAAAATCTCAAATAAGTTAAATTTAAAGGATATTTTAAAATATCGTTTTGACATACTTACAATAAACCAAAATAAAACCATTAAAGCCTAATTTTTCTTCTTTACATTAGATAACAAATACGCTAAATAATATTACGTACAAATATTTTGAAAAACAATTGTCTAGAAACATGATTTTATGATAAACTAATTAGATTTTCGAAACAATTGAAACGAAGTAGTTTTCTGCCGGTTAATCGAATAAAAATACAACATTAGACGAATAAAATTATCAAATTTATTTTGGTATAACCCTCAACTTTTAACCAAATATTTAAAGATGGAACAAACATTTATTATAATATCTTACGGTAAGGCTACAATTTTCTGTTTCCACGTCAGTAGTTCATTCTGTAATCTTTATGTAAAAACCTTTAATTAAGAGACAAAAAATAAACTTTTTCCAGACGATCGAACTTTAATCACTTAACTCTTTTAGTTTTCTGCCAAGTGACTTTCATAATGGATATATATATATATATATATTATTTTCTTTTGCATACGTTCAGTGTATCTTCTAACGAAAGAAATTCATTGATTTTGACATTCGCTCAGGGCACTTCTTCCAGTCATGCGAATGTATATACTGCCACTTTCTTCTGGAGATTTGATGATTAGATTCTGGGGCGAGAGCAGGGCTTAATTTACTCACAGGTTCTGTTTCATGTTTTGCTGTTTTTTGTGGAATCGAGTTAGATCATATTGGAAACGAAGTGATACTATTGGTAAGTTATGGAGAAAAGACTTGAAGAAAACGTGCTATTAGTCAGATATAATGCAGGATTTATCATTAAAATACTATGCATAACTATATATACCTCTCTGTGTACGATATCAAAAAGACACGTAAATTCAATAAGTCTTGATAGAAATGAAATAAAAACCTTATATCCTGAGTGCTTTCGAAAGGTGGACCTTTCTAAATATATATATTAAATCGAAACAGACGTAGATATTAACATATCTATATATATATATATAACAACGAATTCATTACACATCTCCAACTAATGTGATCAAATGGTTAATAGCTACAGTAAATCATCATGAACCGCGTCACCTAACTACGAGCTACGTTTATTTTCATTAGAATGTATATAATTAGCTATCGTATCAAGTAATCCTTTGCCAGTAAACGAATAAATAAATAAAAAGTGCAAATTCAAACATCAGTAAACAGTGATCATAAAAAGTAAGCAAACCAGACTGGGGATAATCTAAACATAATATACTCAAACTACAAACTGGGAATAATCTAGACATAACATACTCAAACTACGAACTGGGGATAATCTAGACATAATATACTCAAACTACAAACTGGTGATAATCTAGACATAATATACTCGAACTACAAACTAGGGATAATCTAGACATAATATACTCAAACTAAAAACTGGTGATAATCTAGACATAATATACTCAAACTACAAACCAGAGATAATCTAGACATAATATACTCAAACTAAAAACTGGTGATAATCTAGACATAATATACTCAAACTAAAAACTGGTGATAATCTAGACATAATATACTCGAACTACAAACTAGGGATAATCTAGACATAATATACTCAAACTACGAACTGGGGATAATCTAGACATAATATACTCAAACTAAAAACTGGTGATAATCTAGACATAATATACTCGAACTAGAAACTAGGGATAATCTAGACATAATATACTCGAACTACAAACTGGGGATAATCTAGACATAATATACTCAAACTAAAAACTGGTGATAATCTAGACATAATATACTCAAACTACAAACTAGGGATAATCTAGATATAATATACTCAAACTAAAAACTGGTGATAATCTAGGCATAACATACTCAAACTACGAACTGGTGATAATCTAGACATAATATACTCATACTACAAACTGGAGATAATCTAGACATAATATACTCAAACTACGAACTAGGGATAATCTAGACATAATATACTCAAACTAAAAACTGGTGATAATCTAGACATAATATACTCAAACTACAAACTGGTGATAATCTAGACATAATATACTCGAACTACGAACTAGGGATAATCTAGACATAATATACTCAAACTAAAAACTGGTGATAATCTAGACATAATATACTCAAACTACAAACTGAGGATAATCTAGACATAATATACTCAAACTACAAACCATTTTTTCACTCCATTAATTGTAATTTTTAGTAAACAGTGTCTACAATATCTCTAATTGTTCATATTTTCTATGCTGTTTGCAGGTTTTTAAATACCAGTATTTTATTAATCTTGTTAAATAAGGACTATCATGTTGCTAATAGACGACGTAATTAAAATTTAAATTATCTTAATTGGATTTCATAAAAAATGCGATCTCTTTTATTGAATTAAAGCATAAAACACTCGTTGAACTGTCAGTGTTATTCTCGCCATGGGTATCGAAACCCTGTTTCTAGCGTTATAAGTCCCCAGATGTGCTGCTGTGCCGCTTGGGTTAGGGCTTATAAAATGGTATTCATGCTGTGCTGATAAAAGACAGATATTGCATTTGTAGTGTAGACAATACTGTAAACACAGTATGTTTTTCTTCGTTTTATAAAGTGAAGTAATTTTGTAAGTAACTCTCAATATACATATTTTTTTCTTGAAGAAATAGGAACTCAGGCCCATAATTAGAATTCACGATCTCTGAGTAACAAAGCCACTATTTTACAATGAGATATTTATAGAATCCACTTCGTTGTTCATTGGTAATATATTTTCCTCATCTAGTTTGGTAACAATACTAACCTATTATAAGTATTGTATGCATAAATTGCTTAGAGATAAAACATTGTCTTTATTACCCAGAGGTCTAAGTTTCAAGTCGGTCATAGAAATACTTCTGATCTATCGTTTGTCTTTCACGTAAAAGTTTGTTTCAGAAGATTCACTTCATTGGTTATTAATTCTAAAAGCAAGATTAGAAATGTGGGTCTTTTTGGCTGCAGTCTCGGTTATGTTACAGAATAGTCTTTCTTTAATATCCAATATAACAACAAATGTCTATTGAACGAGATACTGCAATGATGTTTCCTCAGTGTAAGATTTTATATTCAACAAAATTAAGCTTCATTTTTGTTTTAAAATATGATACATCTCATGAGAAACATATCGAACCAAGAACAAAGACAAGACCTTGTATATAAATGAAACATATCGTACCAAGAACAAAGACAAGACCTTGTATATAAATGAAACATATCGTACCAAGAACAAAGACAAGACCTTGTATATAAATGAAACATATCGTACCAAGAACAAAGACAAGACCTTGTATATAAATGAAACATATCGTACCAAGAACAAAGACAAGACCTTGTATATAAATGAAACATATCGTACCAAGAACAAAGACAAGACCTTGTATATAAATGAAACATATCGAACCAAGAACAAAGACAAGACCTTGTATATAAATGAAACATATCGTACCAAGAACAAAGACAAGACCTTGTATATAAATGAAAAATAACGTTTTTCTTCATTATCGTATGATCTATGACGGATAACTTACCAAAGTTTCCTCACAATGATGTTTTGGGATTTCTTTCGCAACCATAACTTTTATTTCGTGATGCTTAAATATAAATTTTTGAATATTGTTGTTGTTATAATGTTGTTTGAGAAACCGTTGAAATATTGGACTCTTTGGTTCTACATCGTTTAGAAAACTCACTTTATGAGTGTTTTTCATCAGGAAAGTTGTGACGTATTCTTTCAGCTACAGTTCTCTGCCATTAGCGGAAAAATGTACTGTGTAATGATCATGAATTTCTCGATAATCGAATATATATAAATAAGTGTTAAACGACACCTAACTTGACTTAATATAGGCACACAGCTCTGATAAAATGCTATTAAAATTCCGAGTTCTTGAATTTTGCCACATGTCATTTAGATGGATTGGTGTGAAATAATTCTCACCATTTGTAAATTATTTTGAGCTGTGACCAATAGGAATGTTTAATTTGTTTTGTGTACTAGTAATTTGGAGACTGGGTCAATTTTCAAACAATCAGACGTGTTAAGAAACGCTTTAGTAAAATATGCTATAGAGTGTTTGCCCTATTATTTGTACTTGTTCATTCTGAAGCAATATCCCATTTTTTACCCAAAAATGGACAAGAAAGAAAAATTGATGCCAAACACAACACAACTCACATGTTATCTACGTAAGATAAGAAGGTGATTTTTGTTGATAATTTATGGAACTAGAAATTCGATGTAAGTAAAATGAAAAGTATAGAGCTAAGACTAAAGCTATGTTTAAAGGTAAACGTAACTCTTTCGAAATGTCTGTTTGTTTGGGAATTTCGCACAAAGCTACTCGAGGGCTATCTGTGCTAGCCGTCCCTAATTTAGCAGTGTAAGACAAGAGGGAAGGCAGCTAATCATCACCACACACCGCCAACTCTTGGGCTACTCTTTTACCAACAAATAATGTGATTGACCGTCACATTATAACTCTCCCCATGGATCTTTAGTGTTGGCAAACATTTAAAAACGCAATTGTCTGTTATCAGCATCTAATGCTTCCTCCTGGTTGTAAGTCCTATGACCTATGGACATATGTAATTTCCTCAAGTACAAAGTTTTAACTCTCAAATGTATAAGTTCAGCACAGGCAATTTCATTTCCCATTAAACTCCACTGTTAAACACCCTCTGGCCATGACACTAAGTTTTCTCATTTGGTAATTAATCTGTGATATTCTTAAAATAATTTATTTCCCTGAGATCAATTATATGAAAATTACAAGTTATGGGAAGTTTTATAAGAAATAAGTTAGAAAGCAAAAAATAGAATTTTTGGACCATAAATAGGAGATTTAAAACAATCTGTGTAAATACAACATTGGGAAAATCTCTTTATTTCAGAAGAAAAATTGTTTAGAAACAAATTGAAATACACCAAGAATCCCGAACTATGATTAATATATGTCGAGAATATTTTCAGTGTATGGCAACATGGATATGATGCTCTTATTATCTTTAGTTTTATTGAATTATTAAACACTATGAAGCCAATGGCATAATTTTTATACACGTAATAGAATCTAAAAGTTATCTCCCTTTTTAGATGCTAAGGAAAAATATTTACCTTCAGTATTTTGAGGAAATCCCTTTTCGACCATGTCATCACGCGTAAGATCTAATCGTCTATTGTTACAGAAAATATCCTTCTATTTTACCTACATTAATCATGGTACACACCTGTGCACCCACAAAGAAGACTTTGAATTGAACTATTTATAAACAGCACTGTCTAGAGCTTTGAACTAGAACATTACAGAAAGGGCGCGTTTTAAGTTTCAATACCATAAAATATTATCTTAGTTCTAACCTTTCATCCATCAACAACAAAAATATAAAACATTTGTCTCATATCATTCTATGTCAGAAATTGCCAATAAAATTAGTATTATATTTAATAATTTCAGCATTGGTGTAAAAACTTTATTGAAATATTCACAGAAGATAAACACGTTACCACCTAATCCAAAAGAACCCTTACAAAAGGAAAAACAAAACAAAAAACACAGCATGTATGGTATCCCAGGAGAATGTAAGAAATATATACGTAGGAAAAAAACTCAAATTTCTTAAAAATAAGATGCAAAACCCCCGATGTAACATGTGTAGATGTGAATCACAGATGTCCACTTTAATGTATGATCAATTTCAAACAGGTCACAAGATAATTTTGGATGTAATTCTTCTCTCAAACCAACTAAAAGTAAAAGAAAAGAAATAAATAAAACATACACTTCAGAAGTTTCAAGGTCTTAAATAGCACTTATGATTGCAAGTTCAGTGCCATAAAAGTCATTCATTTAAAACAATTTCCTAGATTTTGTTTTTATGTGTACGAGCAGTAAGAACAATTTCACTTTAATTTTTTATACACAAAGAAAACAGGAAGAGTTTATTGGCATCACGATGAAAATTTCAATTTTGCTTTTATCGAAGCACTTGCGAAGACTAAATGTATCATAATTCTATAAAACAAATAAATTTATCATCCTTTTATAAGGTTCGGTGTAAGGAACGTTGTCTGAAGTTTAAAGTGGTGATAAAGTTGCCAATTCTTAGTCAGTCTCTAAGGGATTAAGGAATTACAGAACATTAATGCTTTGGATGATTGTTGGAGGGAACAGCTCCCTTTCACGGTTAGGCTATGTGGGGATTTTCAGAACTCTATGATTATGAGACGTTGTTATTTGATATAAGGGAAATAGATGTGTCCAGTGTGGTTTTTCAGAAAGGGACATAAAAGGTAAAAGTTTAACGGGATAGAAAAAGATAGAAAGACAAAGGAAAGAAATTCAACCAATAAGGAACAAAACTTTGTTCCAAAACAACGGATTTTGGCTATCGTAATAAAGAACAATTTATTACCAATATTAGTACGAGTCAATTACTCATATAAATAAATAGAATCTGAACACAGTTGAAGATAAAATTAATTGTGAATAGAAAATGATTATAGTGAAGTAATATCAAGGCAGTCCACAAAAAAACTGTGTCAAAAGTGAAACTTATCAATTCATCAGAAACGGAAATTTTACATGAAGAGGATTTTGAAGCTGGACTCACATCAACAAAAAGTCCGAGGAAGAAATTTAGCTAAATGAAGCAGTGAAGTAGAATCTACTTCATGTGTGAAAATTATGACATTGGATCTCGTGGTGTTTAAGGATTCAATGAAAGTTAATTGTTGTTTTTACCTTTCTTGACGGCCCCGGCATGGCCAGGGGGATTAAGGCGTTCGACTCGTAATCCGAGGGTCGCGGATTTGAATCCCCGTCACATCAAATATGCTCGCCTTGGGAATCTTGTAGCATTTTATTTTGGTTCTACTAAAGTGTGAGAAATGTATTTATGATAATACATGTTTAAATTAAACTATTTACAGAGTTTACAGGTACTTCAAAAGTCGGTTATCCTTTATCTTGTGGACGTTCTGGACTTTACTAAAATATTCGAGTCATCACGTATGATTTTCATTATATTATAGATAAACATATGAGGACCTTTTGTACCTGCCTTCTTTAAATATTAAGTTTACATTTCTTTTAAAAAATGATTTTTTATTAATAAGTTTACTGGGAAGAAATTTAGTGTCTTCTTTTAGAAATAACACACCATCACAAATAACACACCATCACAAATAACACACCATCACAAATTCAATTGAATGATAAGCAAACCATTAGCACTGGGCTCTCAAAGTGTTAGCACTGGGCTCTCAAACCATTAGCACTGGGCTCTCAAAGTGTTTTGTTTTATTTTTTATACTCTATGTTTAAAATTATTATATTTCTCGACGTATTCCACAGATTAAATCATTAGAATTCATTTTTACAGCGGTATGTCTATGGATTTACAACGCTAAAATCAGGGTTTCGATTCCCCTCAGTAGGCTCAGCAGATAGCTCTATGTGGCTTTGTTATAAGAAAACACACACACACACACAGAATTCATTTTAACGCTCTGGTTCGCTTTAACATGTTACGTATGTTATGAATCTTTTCTAATTATTATATATTTTTTCATCTTCTTCCTATAGCATAATAAATACGTATAAAACAGTAGATATCATAATAATGTTTTGATGTGTCTCCGTATACTTGATAAAGAACAGTGTTTTATTCACGTATTCAATAATAGGCTTAAGTGTATTACTAGTAAAATCCTGACCGTAAAAATACCTGTTAAAATAACAAACTCTACAATCAAGTAGTCGTTTCGTTTTGATAATTGGTATTTTAACCCTAACTGTACTATATGCGACATATTGGGTCAATTGTCATATCAAGGACTCATGTGAAAGCAAATTTACCCTTATTCAGGGTATATAGCCTGAATATTGATGTTCATAGAAACCCAGCGCGATGTATCTAAAGCCTAACATATAATACATGTATTTTAGAAACAGTTTAAAAAAAGACATTTCGAAACGATGAAGCTCATAACTAAAAATGTAATAGAAACGTTTCTAATTTGTTGGATATAAAAAAAATTCGTGAAATATGTTTTTAGTCCAGTTTTTGAGTAATGCTCAAAACTCTGTAACCTGTTTTCACTCACCGGAGGCTAGTAACTTCCCAGAAATATTTTGGTAATTTTGTCCCAAAAGAGTTTCATGACTAGATTGTATTGGGACTAGCACTTTTGTTTCTTCATTTCTCCACTCGTTTAATAACGAAGTATTTGAATAAGAAAAGTTGAAAATACTCATGCAAACTCTTAGCACATCTGACACAAAACTAGGGCTAACAAAACTGATATTACAATCCTAATTGAACTTCTAACGTATTTTCTTTCCCAGTAAGACATCGATAAGTTAACGTACTTAGAACGATAAAATTCGGAAGTAGTTTCTCTAAGGTCTACAGAATACAGATAAACCATTGTGTGTCTTTGGTTCAAGAACAAAAAAAACACAACAGTTTATTTCGTATTTATTTACTAGGATATTAAATTATGATAAGAGATGGCGCTATATTCACAGTAGCTGTGAATACTAAAAACTTGTTTCTGTGAAAAATTTCAGCAACAATCCAATTTGCTTCTTTATTAAAATAAGCCCCAACTGTAAAACCAAAAAGGTGTTATTAGAAAGATGTGATAAAACTAGTGCAGACTCTTCCAGAACATGGATAATCAAACGTTTTGTAAAGGAAGCAAATTACTGAAGTGATTGGCCAAGCATGGCCAGGTGGGTTAAGGCGTTCGACCAGTAATCTGAGGGTCGCGAGTTCGAATCCCCGTTGCACCAAACATGCTCGCTCTTTCAGCCGTCAGGGCGTTATGATGTTACAGTCAATCCCACTATTCGTTGGTAAAGAGTAGCCCAAGAGTTTGCGGTGGGTGGTGATGACTAGCTGCCTTCGCTGTAGTTTTACACTGCTAAATTAGGGACGGTTAGCACAGATAGCCCTCAGTAGGTTTGCCCGAAATTCAAAAAAACAAACGAAAGTAATATTTTATGAATATTTAATGGTAATTTTCAATGCTGATAGTGATGTTGGCAATCAGAAACAAAATAAAACAATTAGAGAGAATCAAACTATACAAATTCCTTGTTTTTTTCTCTCATGAATGATCAGATCGAATGAGGGGATAAGCCTGCTTTCATTACTGGATTAATTGTTTATTGTGTTTATTCGCAATGATATTACATGAAAAGATGTAAAGCCTAAGACATTTTTTTTTCTTTTTTACTATTTACATACTGTTGTAGATTTGATTTTACTACAGTAACTCCAGTCTCATACTGCTAAATTAGGGACGGTTAGTGCAAATATCCTCGTGTAACATTGCGCGAAATTAAAAATCAAACAAACACTCCTGTAATCAGGTCCGGCATGGGCAGGTGGTTAAGACGCTTGACTTTTAATTTGAGGATCGTGGGTTCGAATACACGTCATACCAAATATGCTCGTCCTTTCAACCATGGTAAGTGTTATAATGTGACGGTCAATCCTACTATTCGTTGATAAAATAATAGTCAAGAGTTGTCGGTGTGTGGTGATGACTAGCTGCTTTCCCTCTAGTCTTACCCTGCTAAACAAGGGACGGCTAATACGGATAGCCCTCGTGTAGCTTTACTCGAAATTCAAAACTAAAGAAACACTACTGTAAATCATAAACTAGAGGAATATTTTTAGGTGTATGGGTAATTTATTTATTTATTTAGATATTCTGTGCTATTTAACTTCGTTGCAAGGCGATTCATTAAATAATTTTAAATGCAAAAGCAAAATATTGCTTCTGTTACAAGTTAATGGATAACCTAAACTACAGCAAGCTGCTATGTATCATGGGACATATGAAGGGTGTAGCCATAGTAGGAGATAAGTTTTAAACCCTTTACAGCATGGAGCTACAATCAATAAACGAGTAGCCAGTCTACTTTAAAGTAAATCATCTGCACTATGTGAGAAATATGTTTTTGTCATGACATTCTACACCCCCTGTTCACCGATCACATATGACGTTTACTCTCTCGTCATGGCTCATTGTTATCGCCTGTAGTCTCCCTGAGATACAATAATGCTTTGAAAAATCAAGTGGATCAATCATCCGATTTTACTTGTCGTTCGGTGGAGGGTCTGTTTGGAATTTCTTGCAAAGCTATTCGAGGGCTATCTGCGTTAGTTGTTTCTAAATTATGAGTGATAAACGAGGGGTAAGAAAGCCAATCAATATCAGACACCAGCAACCATCGGGTTATCCTTTTAACAACATATCGTAGTATTGACCGTCACGTTATAACGCCCAAGGTTCATGTTCGTTGACTAGGATTCGAACCCGCGATCCACTAATTGCGAGTCGAGAATCTTAACCAGCAGGTCTTATTTGGTGATGAGAACGTACGCTAATTGTACGCATATCCAGTATCCAGCACGATATTAAAATAGAAATTGAGGGAAAAAGATACGAACAGCAAATCATTGGCCTAACAGAAATAAGTACAGGCGAAGGTAACGTTAGAATTTGCTGTGTTTTTTACTTTTGGAATGCTTTTATAGCATAACCACTGGTGCCGATGTCATTACGTGGCACTTTCAACGTATATGGCTAAAATAATAGCCTTGGCTATTTTGAACGTGTCTTCTTTTAACATAGATAATATTTTTACACTATTTTTGACTACTTAAATTTCCACTATTCCTGTATTAATTCCTTGTGCTAAAGCAATATGTGTGTGTGTGTGTTTTCTTATAGCGAAGCCACATTGGGCTATCTGCTGAGCCTACCGAGAGGAATTGACCCTGATTTTAGCGTTGTAAATTCGAAGACATATTAGCGGGAAGTGGTAAAGTAATATAATCCTAAGATAAACTTAGAATAATAATATTTTAAACTCATTAAATAATGCCCCTGCTAATACAGCGGTAAGTCTCCGATTTACAATGCTAAAATCAGGGTTTGATTCTCCTCGGTGGGCTCAGCAAATAGCCCGATGTGGCTCTGCTATAAGAAAACATACACATAAATAATTCTGTTCCTAAAATAAACTTAGAATATATTAAACACATTGAATAATTATTATTCCTAAGATAATTTTACAATTATTTTTTAAGTTGTCCTTCAGACTAAGAGATTTCTTTCTCTTTAAAGACCGTGTTTTACTCCCATTACACTCGTGAATTATTTATTCTTATGCATGTAATACACGTCAGGAAACTCTAACTGGCAGAACAACACGACTCTTGAACGCTGGGATCTGTAACACAAGATGAAAAAAGCTGTCTAAGCGTTGTTTATTTCTCACTGGAATATTACGTCACCTCAAGTGAATACACTCAACCCTTACAGCTTGCTTTTCGGACAGAAGTAACTAATGCAGTAAGTGCTTTTCAACTAACTCGTTTCCCTAACATCTACCTTACCCTATATCTATTACTCCCCATGTGGATCAGCGGTAAATGTATGGACTTACGACGTTAAAATCCGGAGATTGCTTCTCGCGAGTTAAATAGCGCAGAGAGTCCAATGTATAGTTTCGAACTAAGCAAAACCTTTGTTTGTTTACGATTAAACACAATGATTATCGGTGTTCTGCTTACCACGGGTATAGAAACTCAGCTTCTACCGTTGAAAGTCTGTATACATGACGCTGCACCACTAGGAGTCAGCTGGGAAAAGAGATAAAACGATTTTTTCTGTTTTTGTTTGGAAAACTTTTAGGCTAAATTTATTCGTGATGGATTTTTCTTTTTTATTTAAGTTGAAGAAATAATACGTTTACCCTGAAATATTCAAATGTAAATGTCCTCCATTGACAAAGCTGTTTGTCTGCGGGACTTACAATGCTAGAAACCGTGTTTCGATATCCCTGGTGGGCAGAGCATAGATAGCCCATTGTGCATCTTTGTGCTTCACTTCAAACAAATACATCAAATGTAAATGAATTGTATTCAAAGTTAAACAAATAAGCTTTTCACAAAATTTGTGGTCAATTATGACTTCTCAAACATAAATCTATTATACCTATTGTATATTAAACTTATGACTAAAATAAATGAATAGATGCCTTTAAGTATAACAACGCTTTCTTATGTTGTTGTACAAGTGTCGAGCGGTTTTGATTACGTAAAACTCGTTTAAGAACGAAACACACCATCAGAAACAAATGTGAAATATTAAGAACGAAACACACCATCAGAAACAAATGTGAAATATTAAGAACGAAACACACCATCAGAAACAAATGTGAAATTGAAACGTATTTGTAAAAAAATACGAACTCAATGAGTTGGTAGATATCACTTGAACCATTTTAAGAAACGTAACTTCACCAGAATCATGTGATACCAAATTGTTTTATGATATTTAGAAGTATAATTGACAATGGTACCTTTCGATAACAGGCAACACGTGAAAAACCTTACAATGTGAAACTGAATATATTTATCTGGTGTGGTAAAGTTCTTCGAAAATAATAAAGAATTGGGTCTATGTCTGATCATTTACTTTGATACGGATTCTCTTTTTAATTTTTTGTGTTATGACGGGTCACGTACAGTACGATTAAGTTAATTAACCAGTGTTTTTTTACTATTATATATTTTTAATAGAAACTAATGGCATTTCGAACCCTTACATTTCAAACACATATCTAGTGATAATAATGAATTAAACATTTTACGATTGCAAATCCGTAAACTTCTATTTAGAGAGTAGTTGGCAGTCACTTTTATAACTGATACAGCGGTAAGTCTACAAAGTTACAACGCTAAAGTCAGGGGTTCGATTCCCCTCGATGGACTCAGCAGATAGCCAGATGTGGCTTTGCGATAAGAAAACACCTACATCTGCACTTTTAAAATGTACCCATGGCCCCACAGTGCAGGGGGCATCTTTCCCCGGTAACAGTTCAGGAAAAATAAAGTTAGCTAGCCGAAGTGTTTCTTTATATTTAACAGTTCTTTGTCTTTTATTGTAAAACATTCTTGTACAATTTGTAATAGATATGTGATAAACATGGTGAACACATTAATTAAAAGTAGTGTAATTTAAATAATAAATTTAGCACGTGATTGTCTTCTGAACATGTTTCATGTTACTTGAGCACTTGACACGAACTGGTAATGCGGGTTCGAATCCCCGTCATACCAAACATGCTCCCTCTTTCAGCTGCGGTGGCGTTATAATGTTATGATCAATCCCACTATTTGTTGGAAAATCGTAGCTCAAGAGTTGGTGGTGGGTAGTGAAGACTAGCTGCCTGCCCTCTAGTCTTACACTTCTAAATTAGGGACAGTTAGCGCAGATTGTTCTCGTGTAGCCTTGCGCGAAATTCAAAAACAAACAAAGATTGACCTGGTAAATACTGCGATCAACCAGTAATCTGGGGCCATGTGTTCGGAACTCCCGAAACCCCCTCATAGAATATGATTCTCTTCTCAGTTATTATACGATAGTCAATATAACTATTCGTGATAAAAAGTACCCCAAAAGTTGGTGGCGTGTAGTGCTGGCCAGCAGCGTCACCTGTAGTCTATCATCTTCACTAACATTACCCGAAATTTGACAAAAGCAAAGGAACATGTTACTTCAACAAGAAAGCTGCCGGTAAAACTTATCTTGATGTAATTTCTTTTCTGTACATGTTTTGTGTATTACCTTCATTAGTATATTGTGAAATACATGTTTTGTGTATTACCTTCATTAGTATACTGTGAAATACATGTTTTGTGTATTACCTTCATTAGTATATTGTGAAATACATGTTTTGTGTATTACCTTCATTAGTATATTGTGAAATACATGTTTTGTGTATTACCTTCATTAGTATACTGTGAAATACATGTTTTGTGTATTACCTTCATTAGTATATTGTGAAATTAAAATTGAATGCAAGTTGTTCTAATATCTTCTTATAACGAATCACAGTAAGGATTTTAAGATGAGAAAAAAAACGAACATTTTTCTAAGCACCATTATTTTCCAAGATCAAAATTGTGGAACTTCTCGTTTCAAATTATTTTTTTCTCTGGTCTAACGATTAAAGTGAGAAGTTGCAAATTGGAATGTACAACGTTCTAGTAACGATCAGCTGTAATTATTTTGTTATATGCACTAAGCTGTTCGGCTGAGAATAAGATGAGATACATTATATCATCCTTTAAACGGAGTCACGTGCTGCTTAGAAATGTTTTTGTGGTAGGATTTTAATACAACATATTTTTATATCTTATTAGCAATTTTTTCAAAGGATATTCGAAAGTTTGTTTGTTTTTAATTTCACACAAAGCCACTCGAAGGCTACCTGTGCTAGCCGTCCGTAATTTAACAGTGTAAGACTAGAGGGAAGGCAGCTAATCATCACCACCCACCGCCAACTCTTGGGCTACTCTTTTACCAAAGAATAGTGGTATTGATCGTTACATTATAACGCCCTCACGGCTGAAAGGGCGAGCATGTTTGACGCGACGGGGATGCGAACCCGCGACCCTCAGATTACGAGTCGCACGCCTTAACCCACCTGGTCATGCCGGGCCTTGTACTGAGTAAAGCCCATTTCTGTGTTATGTGTTAGGTTAGGTTATTAAAGTTCCAAAATAGAAATTTAGATTTTTAAAAAGTTGAAAAACAACATGAGTGAAATAAAAATGAGAATAGCAAATAATTGTTTTTACAGATAAATAGAAATTTTTTGTCTATTTCTTAGTTATTTATTTTCAGAAAAGTGTCCAAAGTTTTGATGTTGCGGATTACAGGTCTCCTTCGTAAATGTTCAATATTAAAGAGTGGTTGTTTCGTTTTGAATATGATAAAATATATTTGGAACAGAAGTGTTTTATTTTGTGTTTAGTTTTCTTTATTTGTAAATCAAACACGTTCTGAATGTGAAGATAAACCTTGAATTATATATTTCTGAACAGGTGTTAATAAGTTTAGCATTCAGGTGTTGATAGTGCACAAAATAACTTAGTGCAATACATTTTTTGAATGTTCTCAATAATTGCTAACACAAAGTTATTGACTCGGCATGGCCAAGCGTGTTGAGGCGTTCGACTCGTATTCTGAGGGTAGCGGGTTCGAAATCTGTTCGCCCTTTTAGCCATGGGGGAGTTATAATGTTACGGTCAATTCCACTATTCGCTGGTAAAAAAGTAGCCTAAGAGATGGTGGTGGGTAGTGATGACTAGCTCCCTTCTCTCTCGTCTTACACATCTAAATTAGGGACGAATAGCGCAGATAGTCCTTGTGTAGCTTTGCGCGAAATTCAAAACAAACCAAAACCGAAGTTTTTATTCCACAATAAGAGAAAACCCAGAGTAACAAGTGTTGTAAACTTTAAGCCTAACACAGATTTTGTGCTGTATTCTAAAGACCACTGGTATTGGTGTTAAAACTTTAATTAAGATAAAGTACAGACAATAATGCGACCTATTCTTGATGACGAGAAACCCACTTGAAATAAAAATATATCTCAGAACGGCTGGTATGGGTACTAATACGTTTTATTGATAAGCAGAGAACAACGTTTCGACCTTCCTAGGTCATCTTCAGGAAGGTCGAAACGTTGTTCTCGCTTTATCAATAAAAGTGTTAATACCCTTACCAGCCATTCTGAGATATATTTTTAACATTTCGACCTTCTGAGGTCATCTTTAGGTTAACAAAGATTCAGGTTACTTGAAGATGATCTAAAAAGGTCAAAATGTTGTTACTAGCCGTCTTGAGAACACATTTTTACTGCAAGTGGGTTTTTCGTTATCACGAATTTTCTGTTAACTACTGCAAAGTTATTGTAAACAAACATTCAGATTATCTAAGTTTTTTTTTATGGCGTATATATTTGATATTCGTTTGTTTGTTTTAAAGCAATACGATGGAAAGAACGTTTCTCATTCACTGATTCCACTCACTAAATTTTCAGCAGAGCCACATCGGGCCATCTACTGAGTCCAAAGAGGGGAATCGTACCCCAGATTTTAGCGTTGTAAGTTCGTAGACTTACCGCTGAACCAGCTAGGTAAGGGTTAAAAGCATTTCTATTAAAGACATGGTAGGATGGAATTTATTGCTGAACATATCAACACTAGATAAACACCTTTAAAATATAAGCAATGAAGATTACTTGACCTGTAAAGAATTTGAACGACAAGGCAGATGCAGTTTTGTCCATTAAAACTTCTTTATATGATAACAAATATTAGCTATAAATGCCCTAAACGTCTAAGAAGCTGCAACACTTCTTCAAGCTGGTATTGTTCCTCTTTATTCTCGGCTATATGGTAATCAATACAAATATTTGAAAACTCGTTCATACTTGGATTTTGATTACCTGATGTATTAAATGTTCATTTCAAAACATAACATGGATAATCCATGAACCAAATCCAGTAAATCAATTCGCATGTGTTTTCTAATTACACTGCACAACAAAGTTTTTGCCTTTTGAACACTGTTGGGTGTTCCTTGCAGATTTTTGGCGGCTGATCACGAAATTGACATCCAAATCTGCCCATCACTTACCGTTTCATCGAAATCTTCAGTTTTGCTACAATGGTAAAACGATATCAGGGCAACTGGAATCCGTCAATGTTTGCTGACCACTGTTGGACACTGCAACGTGATGCACCGGACATTAAATACAAACGAAAATCGGGAGCAAAACACTTTTAATTATGTTGAACTTAATAACTTATTAGAAACATAAACGCAATTAAATACGTTATTGCTGGTAAACAGTTAACTGTCTATTTCTCAGAGTTCCTACGTGATGAGGGCCCGGCATGGCCAAGTGTGTTAAGGCGTTCGACTCGTATTCCGAGGATCGCGGGTTCGAATCCCGGTTGCACCAAACATGTTCACCCTTTCAGTCGTAGGGGTGTTATAATGTGACGGTCAATCCCACTATTCGTTGGTAAAAGAGTAGCCCAAGAGTTGGCGGTGGGTGGTGAGGACTAGCTGCCTTCCCTCTGGTCTTACACCGCTAAATTAGGGACGGCTAGCGCAGATAGCCCTCGAGTAGCTTTGCGCGAAAATAAAAAACAAACAAACAAACCTACGTGATGAAGCAAACTCAAAACTATATTTGTGCATACCCACTAGGTGCCTCTCACAATCAGCAAAAACTTTTCACAAAATTGTTGTGTAGTGTTGTCAATAAATGGACGGAAATCAAAAAAATTATGATGATAACGGTGCACTGATTAGAGGCTATTAGGTGTACTGATGAAAGGCAATTAGGTGTACTGATGAGAGGCCATTAAGTGTACTGATGAGAAGCCATTAAGTGTTCTGATGAGAAGGCATTAAGTGTACTGATGAGAAGCCATTAAGTGTTCTGATGAGAAGGCATTAGGTGCACTGATGAGAAGTCATTAGAAATTTAACGTCTTAATGTCTTTAACGTCTGAGACGTAAAAAACCACAAATATTAATGAAAATACGACATGGACATTATACCATCCTTTTTATGTCTATTTTTAGATGCAGAAATAGTATTTTAAGTGTATGAATTGCTGGGAATATGATCGTTTGATGTATATTTTATCTACTTCGACGCTTTTTCTTTGGGCTTTACTTTGCTGTTAGTTTAACAAACTACTGAAAGTGATGATTTCGGGTTTCGTGGTGGACAGAGAACAGATTGTTCATTGTGTAGCTTTGTCACTAACATCAATCAAGCAAGGCTCGGCCAGGTGGATAAGGCAATCTACTAGTAATCTGAGGGTTGCAGGTTCTAATTTCCGTCATACTAAACTTGCTCGCACTTTCAACCTTGGAGCATTATGATATGGCGATCAATCCCATTATACGTTGGTAAAAGAGTAGCCAAATAGTTGGCTGTGGGTAGGGATGACTAGTTGTCTTCACTTTAGCTTTACCCTAGTAAATTACAGACGGCTAGCGCAGATAGCCCTCGTGTAGCTTTGCGCGAAATTCATAACAAAAGAACAAACGCAGTAATCACATAAAGAATTTCTAATTCAGCTAGTATGTCAGATGGATAACAATATATTTGAATACGTTCTTTTCTTATTCGACCTGGGACACAGTTTATCTTAATTGATACAATTAAAACACTCACAACCACATCTTGAACATTTCAAATGTCAGGGACATAAGTATATGTATATATATTTATATACACATACATATACTTATGTATATAGATATATATATATATACATTTGTACGTTGGGGTGGCAAAGGATTCTTTGACAATAGATGCCTGTGATTTGCTGGCGATAAATCCAAACAATAAAGAGACAGCATGCATTCCACTTGTTTTAAAATGCATAGTATCTCAAACATTATTCTTTTTTTTGTTAAATTCCTATTCTCAATGGCAATTCAGTTACTGTAGAATCCAGTTGACAAACCGAACTATTTTTTCTCTACACAGTGGTATCAGTAAATAATTCATTTACACTACCTAGTAAATTAGCACATTTATAAACTGAAAAACAAATAATTATCTTTTTTTAATCAAAGTCTACAGGGATTTATTCAATTATTTTATTGTTTTATATTTCTAATTGAAAAATCTCCTAGTTGTAAGTAATGTATTTAATAGCTTTAGTACTTTTTAGAATTAATTATCAACTAGCATTACATAACGAATTACACTAACATTTGACGAGGCAAATTATTTTTCCTATCCCTATCATATTGTTAAACTCACTTTAACGTGTCAACCGTTTATACTATTTACTCACACGACAGCTAACTTCACGAACTCGTTCGTTTGTTCGCCGCTGCTTAGATGTTTATCACTGAGGCTTCTAGAAATTTCTATAAGGTCGACGTCTGTCAATTACAAACACAACGTGCGACTGTCACCAAGTTACGTAAACAAACTTGTTTTGTAATTATCGCCTTTAAAATAATTGTTTTTATCTCTCTTGTTTTGAACCAAACTAAATAATCGTTAACTGTTGATTTACAAAAGAAATAAATTTAAACTACCTACGCCATACAGTCTTGTATATCCAACATTTAAAACGTTCCGTTTCAATATCGATTTATTTTACATTTACAAATTAGGTTCTCCATGTTGGATCTCATGATCATTGGTTCAGTCAAAGGTTTGATCTAATGATATAGACCTCGAAGATAGTGCCAAACGTCTTCCTTTTGTCTAAACAGAACAATCTAAGTCTTTCTGAAAATATTGTTTGTTTTGATTCATGTTTTTTTGTGTGTATGTTTCCCAATGTATTAAATACAAGAGAATCCCATTCTAGTAAATTCTAAGTGCTCAATCTATACACTTCTGTGTGATATGTAGGAACTTTTGAAACGGAAAGTGCTGTTTCGTATCCCTTAGTACAATACGCCAAATATGTAAGATTGTAGCTCTTATACATTCCGTTCCACTGTGGCTTTATATCGGCTGTAATTTTCACGTTACTGAAGTGCATGCTAAAAACTGTTAAAAATATATAGAGTACTGAACCAGTTGCATCATATCTTATATACCGGATAAATATGTTAAGTAAAATGGATACATCAAAACCAACTGGTTTACCGAATGAAAAAGGTCACAAACACAATTGGCTCCAGATGAATTAGATTCAATACACAGGAAACCGAGAGGTGGTTCTAGCTTTATTTTTGCTGACTGAGAAATGACTTGAATATTATTATTTGAATTCTCATTGCGATGTGTTAAAATGTAACAGGTATATTTTGTTTAAACTCAAGCGTTAATTGGACTAACAGATTTTGTCTGCTGTTAAAACTTTTGGATTTGAGAATTCGAATCTTAATGCATGGACGTTTCGAAACATCTAATTTATCTGTAAAGTAAAACTTTGGAAAGTGAGAGTTCGTTTCAGCGCAAAGCTAAGTAATAGGTACATCCGAGCTTTATCTACCTCAGGGTATCGAATCAAGAATTTTTAGCATAATTGGTTTAAACCACAGGGAAACCACAGAACAAGATAAACTCAGTTTTATCCGCTATATCATTATTACAGCTTCGTGGAATATAAGAATACAATATGGAGATCACGTATTTTAATTATTCCCAAACATTAAGAATTATTAAATAATAGAACATTGAAATATAATAACAAAAACTATGAGGCAAATGTGCTCTGAAGACGTTATTCAGTATTTAAGTAGACAATTATACCAGTAGAGACCAGTTTCAGAAGCATGAGACCGCGAAAGGATGTCGTTTACAGCTGTCACAATCGAATGAAACTTCTATCAAAGCTGAAGCGTGGACAACAAGAAAAAAAAATCTACTCACGTTCGACTAAAAGCATGTCCACCATATGTGGCTTGCGTTTCTCACGAATATTATATTTCTCATATTATGATGTAATTTTGTCGAAACGCCAGATGTCACTGAGAACCTCGTTATTTGCACGTAATTGTTATTGTGTTCTCCGAAGTCAATATAGCTGTTCGTTTCGAGTGAGCAAAAATTTTTTGTGTGTTACAGAGTATAATGTTTTGCTATCTCAAAATGATGTTGTGATAATTATATTGTGTATTACGTTATCTACAGATTGCGTTATATAAATGTGATATGATGATAAGTGAAAATCAAAACTGGTTCGGTTTGTTTTGAATTTCCCGTAAAGCTACACGAGAGCTATCTACGCTATCCGTCCCTAATTTAGTAGTGTAAGACTAGAGGGAAGACAGCTAGTCACCACCATCTACCGCCAACTCTTGGGTTACTTTTTAAACAACAAATACTGGGAATGACTGTAACATCCCATGGCTGAAAAGACGAACATGTTTGGTGTGACGAGGATTTGAACTTGCTGCCCTCAGATTACGAGTGAAGTGCCCTAACCATCTGCCATGTCAGGCCATTTCATTTAGAAAACGCATTCGTTTTAAGAAAAATAATTACAATACAAGCAGATTTCCATAAAAATATTCCTTGTTGAATTTAATTAATTAACAATAATAATGTTACTATTTCATAGCAGAAGTAACAAAGTTAAGATAGCTTGTCTTTAATTTATGCGGCCCGGCAAGGCCAGGTGGTTAAGGTGCTTTACTCGTAATCCGAGAGTCGGGGGTTCGAATCCCTGTTTTACCAAACGTTCTCGCATTTTCAGCCGTGGGGGCGTTATAATGTGCGGTCAATCCCACTATTCGTTGGTGAAAAAGTAGCCCAAGAATTTGCGGTGGGTGATGACAACTACCTTCCCTTCTGTCTTACACTGCTAAATTAGCGACGGCTAGCTCAGATAACTCTCGAGTACTTTTTGCGCATGAAAAAAACAAAAAAGTGTGTTTCTTCTAGCAAAGCCACATCGGGCTATCTGCTGAGCCAACCTTCGAGGGGAATTGAACCCTTGATTTTAGCGTTGTAAATCCGTAGAAATACCTCTGTACTAGCGGAGGGCACTCAAAAACACAGAGACTTGACAGTATTAAGCGAAAGCCAGTTCGTTTCTTTACTAGTTTTTGTTTTATTTAGTCTAAAATTATCATGGAGGCGTCAGAGGGGCACATAAGGCATATAATGTTTAATGAGTTCAGAAAAAGAAAAAGAAAAATGCTACCAAAACTACGCGAAGCATTTAAGAGGTGTACGGCAAGTGTCAAATATGGTTTAATAAGTTTAGAACTGGTCACTGCAGTTTGACAGCTGCAGCTCGCACAGGGCACCCTGTTTAGTTTGATAATGACCTGCTTCTAGCAACACTTGTGCTGTAACTGTTGAAGAATTAGTCCAGAAACTCAATTCATCTCTTTCCGCTATCTGTCGACATTTGCAACAACTTGGTAGAGTTTAAAAGTTGGACTAAAGGGCACCACATGAGTTGTCAGTGGTAATCTGAGAGAACAAGTGGACATTTGCCACCTCTTCATTATCCTGAACTTTAATCTTCGTTTTAAACCATCTAGTGACTGGAGATGATAAATGAGTACTCCCTCAAAATGTTTAAACCATCTAGTGACTGGAGATGATAAATGAGTACTCCCTCAAAATGTTAATCTTCGTTTTAAACCATCTAGTGACTGGAGATGATAAATGAGTACTCCCTCAAAATGTTAATCTTCGTTTTAAACCATCTAGTGACTGGAGATGATAAATGAGTACTCCCTCAAAATGTTAATCTTCGTTTTAAACCATCTAGTGACTGGAGATGATAAATGAGTACTCCTCAAAATGTTAATCTTCGTTTTAAACCATCTAGTGACTGGAGATGATAAATGAGTACTCCCTCAAAATGTTAATCTTCGTTTTAAACCATCTAGTGACTGGAGATGATAAATGAGTACTCCCTCAAAATGTTAATCTTCGTTTTAAACCATCTAGTGACTGGAGATGATAAATGAGTACTCCCTCAAAATGTTAATCTTCGTTTTAAACCATCTAGTGACTGGAGATGATAAATGAGTACTCCCTCAAAATGTTAATCTTCGTTTTAAACCATCTAGTGACTGGAGATGATAAATGAGTACTCCCTCAAAATGTTAAGCGCTGCCAACAGTGGGTTAGCGCAGGAGAACCAGTTATACCACAGCCAAAAGCGAAATTTTACACTGGAGATTCTGACAGCAACTGGATCGACTGAACACTGCATTAAAATACAGAGAAATCTGCTTTGACGAGTTATTTCCACCATGACAACGCACGTCCTCACACTGCTAGGATCACTTCTAGAAATATTGAAAAGCTCAGCTAGGAGAAACTTCCCCATCCTTCTTATTCTCCTAATTTTACTCCTAGAGATCACCGTCTTTTCAGAATAATGCAACATTATCTGTATGAAGAACAGTTTACTTCTATGGATAAGTTACAAATAGCCTTGGTATCCTTTTTGCTTCAAGACCACCTGATTTTTATGAGAGTAGTAATGAAAATCTTTTGAGACTGTTATTGTAAGTGATGGAAAAATACATAAGTGATGAAAGTTGAGTTCTTTTTTCTCCTTATAGATTTTAGTGTTACAAACGACATTACTTATGGGATGACCTGACATGAAAGTTTTTGTTTGTTTGATTTGAATTTCGCGCAAAGCTTGCACGAGGATTATCCCCGCTAGCCGCCCTTAATGAGCAGTGTAATGCTAGGCAGTTAGTCATCCACCACCCACCGCCAACTCTTGAGCTACTCTTTTACCAAATAATAATAGGATTGATCGTAGCATTATAAAGCCCCCAACTAAAAGGGGCGAACATGTTTGGTGTGACAAGAATTTGAACTTGTAACTCTTACTTTACGAGTCAGGCACTCTAATGATGTGGCCGTGTTGAGCCTATGTATGGAAGTAGGCGCTCTAATCACGTGGCCGTGCCGGGCCTATGTATGGAAGTAGGTGCTCTAATCACGTGGCCGTGCCGGGCCTATGTATGGAAGTAGGTGCTCTAATCACGTGGCCGTGCCGGGCCTATGTATGGAAGTAGGCGCTCTAATCACGTGGTCGTGCCGGGCCTATGTATGGAAGTAGGCGCTCTAATCACGTGACCGTGCCGGGCCTATGTATGGAAGTAGGCGCTCTAATCACGTGGCCGTGCCGGGCCTATGTATGGAAGTAGGCGCTCTAATCACGTGGCCGTGCTGGGTCTATGTATGGAAGTAGGATCTTTTATTTTAATTCATTTCCTTAGTATCATTCTCAATTGCCTTTAGATAACAAAAATGTTTTAATTCGCCCAAGATGTTATCCTTTAACACAACTATAATTCTCACCTCGATCTCAGTTTGAAATCATTTAAATTTAGAATTTATCTCATGGACTTAGATCGCAAGGCTTTCAAACTGCGAAACTTTCTTTATGGACTTTGAAGCAGTTTAAGTATTAAATATATCAGCCACTTACTATTATTTTTGTGCATCCTTAAATAGTGGGCAGGTACCAGAGGATTGGATGTCATCTGATGTTGCTTCTCTTTTCAATAGATGTGATAAAAATTGTCCAAGTAATTATAAACCCATTAGTCTTGCATCTGTTATGGGAAGAGTTTCGGAAAGTCTGTTAAAATATCTTTGTAAAGTCATTTAAGAAAATTTATAATTTTATTTGACAGTCAAATGGTTTGAATAAAGAAAAATCTTGCATTCCCAATTTTTGGACCAAGGTAAGAGTGAGGATTTTTTGTGTTTGGAGTTTTAGATTAATTATATAAAGAAGTGACCCACATGGCCAGCTGGGTTGAGGCGTTTGACTCGTAATCTGAGGGTTGCGGGTTCGAATCCTGTCGCACCAAACGTGCTCGCCCTTTCAGCCGTGGGGCGTTATTATGTGACGGTCAATCTCACTATTCGTTGGTAAAGAGTAGCCCAAGAGTTGGCGGTGGGTGGTGAGGTCTAGCTGCCTTCCCTCTAGCGTTACTCTGCTAAATTATGGACGGATACCGCAGATAGCCCTCGAGTAGCTTTATGCGAAATTCAAACAAAACCAATCCTCTCAGTGTTCGTAATTGCATAGAAAATGTTTAAGAGAAAACAAAGGTTAAATATTGCATCACAAAGTTTTGAGTGTTGCGTTGGAAATAATTTTACAAAATGGGGATTAAAACGTTTTATATTCTACTTGAGATGAATGTTTTTAGTTAAGTTTAAATATTAACATGAACCTTTTACAAAATTTGTAACTTTATTACCGTATGACGTTGCAGTTCTATATCAAGAAATAAGTGCATGCAACTTTAATATATGTATAATGAATTAGTTGTTTTGAAAAAAAATAGAATGAAGATGGACTAATACATCATAGGTCACAGCCAAATTACACAGTGAACTAAACAAACTAATAAAAGTAATTTGTCATTAGGAGATATTAGAGGGGCGCTTTTGACCCAGGTTTTGTAATTATTATTTTTTAAATTCGGGACTGATATACGAAAAGGCTTTTATTTTATGAAATTTCAACGTTCATTAAAGAACTGTCAGCTCGAATGTAATAAAATAACCGTGTTTCAAGGATGTATAATATATTGGAACCTGAATATAGACCCTCACTCTTTAGAAAACTTTAAGAGAATTCATTAAGATTCGTCTTGATTTATGAACATAAGATCATTAAGACATGATTATGATTTTTTGTTCGTTTGAGGAACTAAAGAAACTAAGTACATATTTTTAATATTTCTTGGCAAACTATTAGACTAAGAAGCGGATTAACTTTTATTAGTTTTTAGTAAATTAGAAAGAGTTAAGGCTTTTAATGATTGTTCAAGTCCACTGTTTTAAAATTAACCTATTTTAATCATGGCGATGGCTTTAGATAAGCTTTCCTTTGAACATCGAATCTCAGATTACAATAGAAATACTTTAAGTTATTCATTAAAATGAATTAAATCTAGAAGAAGTCATTTTAGAACATTGTTTTTTTACTTGTTGTATACTTCGGAAGAAGTGATGATGAATTATTGCAAATATATAACAAGTAATTTTTTAAAACTATTCGTTCAACAAACGTTTTCAATTTTCAGTTTTTATAGTAAGTGTTCAGATTTTTCTCCAGAGCAAAAACTATTCATTGAAAAGCAAATTTAATATAACCAGTTAATAACTTCCGGAAAAATGAAGAAATCGTTTCACCTTTTGAATTTAAATTTATGTTTTAATTCTAGATTGGGTGTTTCGTCGTCATAAACAAAATATAATAATAGATATAGTTAGGTAACTTGAGAAACTCTTAAATAACAAACTGTACGGCGTAAACTGTGAGAAATAGAAAGTAAGTAAATACATTATATTTCACTAGATTGTCCTGACACCTTCAGGCGACTGACGTACAACGGTTTGAAAGATGACAAATGTGAGCTGATGTTTAAACTGAAAAGTAAAACGGAACAATGAGTTTAAAACGTTAACGCGTTAAAACTTTGAAAATCATAAAAGTAACATGTATTTGGTATCCTAGAACGGCGGGTATGGGTATTAACACTTTTATTGATAAAGTTTAGTTTATTTTAAATTTCGCGCAAAGCTACACGAGAGCTATCTACGCTATCCGTCCCTAATTTAGTAGTGTAAGACTAGAGGGAAGGCAGCTAGTCACCACCATCTACCGCCAACTCTTGGGCTACTTTTTTTTTTACCAAAGAATAGCGGGATTGAACGTCATATTATAACACCCCCACGGCTGAAAGGGCAAGCATGTTTAGGGTTCGGGATTTGAACCCCAACCCTCAGAATACGAGTCGAGTGCCTTAATCACCTGGCCATGCCGGGCCTTATTGATAAGGAGAGAACAACGTTTCAACCTTCCTAGGTCATCTTTAGGTTAACAAAGGTTTCTCGTCACCAAGAAATATAAATTTTGTTATTCAAAGTATGTTTATTTGTCGGTATTGCAATCAAATAAAAATATATATAAATATATTTTTTGAACACGGAAGTCAATAGTACGGATCAAATGAAATATTGGAAGCAACTGATTCTATTGATTATTTTATTGGGCTAAACACGCTTTTTTAAAAGATACAGAAATATGCACGGTTATTGGTTGATTTATGGATCATATTAAATTCTCCCTGGTTTATCTGATGATAGTATTACTATCATGACTCAAGTTTCTCTGAGCTTTTTTTCCAGGTTTATACCGGTTTCTGTTACGTACAAATTATTATAGGAGTGATAATCTATTCGATAAATTACATTGCTTGTCCAGTTGTTGTTACATTTGTTATTAAATAAATTAGATAGTTTTATTATAAGCTTTATGTTAACATTTACGTTATAGTTCTATGGGTTGGGAGATTTTATTAGACATTATTATTAAATTGCAATGTTTGGATAGTGAGGTATGGTACAGGATATAATAGTCCTACGGTGAGGTTTATATTTTATCTCGTTATTCACTCTGTTAAGGATATGTTTAACCATATCGTGTTGGTAGTTGGTGTGTTTGTTTTTTGAATTTCGCCCAAAACTACACGAAGGCTATCTGCGCTAGCAGTTCTAATTTTGGAGTATAAAAAAATAAAGAAGGCAGCTAGTCATCACCACCCACCGCCAACTCTTGGGCTACTCTTTCACCAAGGCATAGTGGGATTGATCATAATTTATAAGCCCCCACGGCTGAAAGGGCGAGCATGTTTGTTATGACGGGGATTTGAACCCGCGACCCTCGGATTACGAGTCAAGTGTCTTAACCACCTGGTCATGCCGGGCCTTTCAGTAATAAATGAATATTAGTTTTGGGTTACTAAAACATTAAGAACTTAAAGTGAATTACCTTCTTCTCTTTAGTAGTGAGTTTAATAGCAGAACAGCTCGTTAAAATTATTTGGAAAGGTTTTACATTGCTAGAGCCTATAAATCCAACAAATATGTCACCGACACAGCTCAACCGAAATGACGGTGTATGCTGTGCTGTATTGAACGGTTTTTGCTCCAATTAACAGGAACAGAAGAAACGCACTTACTTATACTAATGCCTTCAGTCTGATTGAAAATCCTTATGAATGATGTCCTTAGTTCGAGACTGACTAAAGTGACACAAGTGAATGAACGTTTTCACAAACTTCCTGTTTGAAATGATTCTCGCGCGACTTTTGTCACTCCTGCACAAATACAGCTATAAATAAAGAATGCGTCTGATTCCTGCACAAGTACTGCCATTAATAAAGAATGTGCATGATTCCTGCCCTTGTAATGGTATATATATATAAGTAATCTACATTATTCCTGCACTGGCATAGCTTCAAATAAAAACGTAATTGATTCCTGCATAGGTTATCTTGCAAATAAAGAATCGACATGATTCCTGCACGGGCACAGCTTCAAATAAAAATGTACTTGATTCCTGCACGGGCACAGCTTCAAATAAAAATGTACTTGATTCCTGCACAGGTTATCTTATGAATAAATATTCGACATGATTCCTGTACGGGTGTACATTGGGACTGAGAATTATGTATAAATCTACTAAAAGTACAGTTTTCAGAAAGTTAGGGTACTGTTGATGAGGTATTGGGAAAGTCTTACTCACTGCACTTTTTAAAAAATGAATCTAACATAAACAAACAAACAATATTAGAAATAATTGTTCTAGGCCTTTTATTCAGTTTAATCAAAGTTACGTAATGTTAACATCTCTATTAATACTGTATCCATAGCTCTTTTCCTTCAATACGTTTTATGCAACAACTCACTCACTCTCTCTGGTATTTGGGTATATTTATGTGTATACCCAGGAGGGTCAGGTACTTTTCCAGAACGCTAATAGTTTGTATGTTTTTTGAATTTCGCGCTAAGCTACACGAGGGTTATCTGCGCTAGCCGTCCCTAATTTGGCAGTGTGAGACTAGAGGGAAAGTAGCTAGTTATAACCACCCACCGCCACCTCTTAGAGTATTCTTTTACCAGCGAAAAGTGGGATTGACCGTGACATTATAACGCCCATACGGTTGAAAAGGAAGCATGTTCGGTGTGAGGCGGATTCGAAACCGTGACCCTCAGATTACGAATCAGGTGCCCTAACCATCTGGTCATGCCGGGCTCACCCAAATCATCGAATCAAATTTAGTGTAAAGGTAAGATTTGTTTTATGAGTTATTTACCAATTTTTCTAAGCGCGTTTTTTTCCAACATGTTCCCGAGCGTCAATTGTGGTACTCAAGCTATGCTGTTGGTTTAAATTTAAACTCATATTTGTACTTTGAATCATTATGTGGCTGTGACGTGAAGATGCCAAGTCAACAGAGTAAAAATAGTGTATATATATTTTACGTTCATCAAACCCGAACTTATGTCATATAAGCTGTTATTCAAAATATAACGACACTTTGAAGTCTTCGCATTAATTAAAGGCGTTTGATTTCTGTTGCTTATTATTCATTTGATTCAGTTTCCTATGGTATGTGTATTTTATGTAAATAATATAAATACTTACTGTGAAACGTACAAGACCTTTCATACTTTAATTTCACTTTTATTATTAACTATCCGACTACCCGTGGCGCCAGCGCATTAGATCACCGTGTGACGTATTCATGACATCATATCTACACCCTGAGAATGGAGAAAAACAAAGTTCTCCGTGACGGGAAACGCAGATGAAACGGGAAAATCGTGAACCAATTGCAAATCTGTATGCACGCATGATACGAAAAATTTGCGAAGTTTGCGTCGCACATCGCGTAGTAAAACGTTTTTCCAATATCATATAAGCAAGATTTCCATTGTAGTATGATATATATCTGTCAGTATGGATGCCAGAGTGTATGATGTTTTTATGTGTGTGTGTGTGTTACGCGTTATTACTGTGATATATGGAATATTCATTATATGTTACTCAACTTGTGATAACATTTGAGCAGTCTATAAAATTATATTTGATAATGTAGTAGATAGTCAACTTAAGAGATACCGTATTTAATAAAATTAAAGCAAAATTATATGGATTAATTCTAGATGTCACTGTTACATCTAAACACAGAAAGTGTATAAATTGTTTGACAAATTTTTTATGCTAAATTTAAGTTTGGTTTCCTACCTCTCTCGAGAATTTGTTGTGTGTATATCGAAATACTTCCCTGAACCTTCAGTAAAATATTAAAATTCGCTGTGTAATTGAGAAGTGGATAATTAAGATTTTTATGTAACGCTTGGGTGACTTTCTAAACGTCCTAAATTGTGCTTTTGTCGATATATCATGAGATTTTGTCTATTGTTGGTTTAAAACGAAAGCAATTTCACACTTTAATTAGTTTTTAATAAGAAGATCTAAGAATTATACATAATCTAAACGAACCGAAAAATTAGCTGTAATGTTTCATTCAGTGGAATCTCCAAATTATTGTGCATGCCATGGAAATAACCGAATGCCATCTGACAACTTAAACGCGTAATCCACAACACCATTGTTATTAAAGTTCATTAACGTTTTTAAATAAAATTCAACGTATGACCTGAGTGGTCATTAGATGGGCCAACGGTGAATTTACAAACTTTCAAACAGCGGCAAATGTGAAGGCTTATAATGCTAAAATCCAGGTTTTGATACCTATGACTGATACAGTACAAATAGCCAATTGTACGCTTAACTAGAAACAGATAAATCTAAAATTTGAGATTCGATTCTCCGCGCTAGACAGAGCGCAAATAAATTATTACGTAGCTTCGTGCTGAAACAGTAGCAACATTACCTATATGATAACTGAAAACTACACTATTCTAAGTGGAAACATTCCAGTTTTAATGAAACATAAAGCCATGCATCTACAAAGTATTTTCATTAAAATATAAATACACTTCATAGAAACATTTCACAAATGTCATTTAGGCAACTTCATAGAGTATATAACAACAGATGTACGTTCATTTGTATTATTTATAACTCCATCTTCACTGAGTTTAAAGGTTTGATACTGTTTCTCGCAAAAGTAAAATAAAACAAAACAAAACACGTGGTTTCGGTTATATTAAACTGTTTTTTTTCTTCAATATTTAAAAATCACGTTTTACAGCATAATATTGATTAAGGAACTGAATATTAAAGCACAGTTGTTGTTGTTTTTTTAACATAGTTACTAAGATATAGCTCATCCGTCACTTTACATAAGTGTCATCAGACGTATCTAGCATACACAGAAACGTTTAAATGCAACATCCATTGATCTGCTAAGTTGGATTGTCACGTGCATGAGGTTCACATCTTAAATCAAATAGATAATCGTGTCATCAGATTCTTATGCTGGGTAAAAATCCTTTTCAGTCAAAGGGACACCTGCTTGGTTCACAGATACACACAAATGATTTAAATAACAGTAAACGTTACCCTACATATACTAAAGGGTGAAATTTAAGGATAAGAAACACCCTTCTCACGTAGAATATAATTTATGTAAGTACAGCAGTCTTAAGACTTTGTCTTCCTGGAACAGAGTTTACGCTTTGTAGGACGTAAACGTAATCCACGAGTACATTCGCGTATATCTATGAAAGATAAAAGTAAGAAATAAACAAGTAGTGTTAGAGATAGAATTTGCAGTCTCTTCCATAAAGAACACTTATATCTACCTCTCTTAACTGTGATTCATGAAATGCCACGTTCAATTAGTTAACATATGTTTCACCGAACAACCGATTTTACGCTGAGTTTTGAATGACTGACAGTTCTGTTTATTACAACAGATTAATTCATACCTTACGATCCTCTCAGGTCGGAATCTATTCTTGAACGACTTACTTTGTTTCTGATGTATAAATAGTTTTCATCCCATTGTATTTTACTCTACAGAGGCTTACAAAAATTTAATTGAGTTCCCTGAGGATCTAGTTCTTATCTGAACAGTTTGGAATAATTTCTCTAGGAAATGATAAGAAAACGTTTCGCTTATGTCTCGTGACTTGAATTAATAACCTTCCAATTACTGTATCAAAGTCACAGTCTAGTATTTGATATTATAAAGCAAACAACAAATATTCTATTTTAAATAACAAGGTATATTTGATAATTACTCGAGGAAACCTACTATAATAATTTATTAATAATTACTTTGTTATTAAATCACGTACCATAAGTTGTAGAAATATACTGTCAACCATATCTTTCACCAAATGTTTGATATCCATTGGCGTTTATATCAATAATATACAGTTAAAAAACGTATTATAATGTATTTATCGATTTTGTTTTATCTAAGCGTTATCTTATTGTAACTTCATATCCAAAACAGTTTTTTTTTTGTTTCACAAGTCGTTTATCATGAACATCCTTCAAACACAGGGGAGACTTATTTTAAAGGTGTTTTCGCATTTCAGAGGAAAAGACGCTCTATATGCGCTTCGAGGCCGACTAATCACCAAGACGTCCGAGATCCAAAAACCTTTGAAGTTTGTGGTTCAAACTTGTAAGGAAATATTTTCCTTTCGTCACACATGTGTCGCCACCGTCGAGGACTTGACTTGAGCCGAATTAGGATTTGCTGTGACATAATGCTTCTGTGGAAGGTGTTACTAAAGGTGACCTCTGTTATTTAAATAAACACCATGAGGGAGGAGGGAGGGTCGAATGAGGATTTCGAAGGTAAGGGTTCGCATAACCTGCATGGAAATGAGGATCCATTTCTTCCAGGTACTGCGAAGAGCGTTGAAATCTGGCTAGCTGTTGTAGAGAAGAAGGTGGCGTGTATTCTTTAGTGTAGTCGACATAAGGGACGTAACCGTTACTAGCTGGGGTTTCCTGTATCAATATAAAGATCACAAAGTAAAACATCTTATTTAATTCGATATTTTTTAAAGAAAGCAGTTTGCTTTTTAAGTATGTCGTATTATAAAAACGTCTTCTATGTAAGTACTTAATACTAAACGTGTCAAATGTTGAATTAAGCCTAGTTATTAAACTCATGAAAGTCATACTGAGGTGAAACTCTCAATAACAAAAGTGCTAGCCGAATCTGTATGTATCGAACGAAGAACTACTAATCTCAAGTAAACAGAGCGTGAAGAATCTATCTTTATTATTTATTGGTGGAAAAACAACTTATTGTTGCTACAATTAAATTCTTTGTGGGTTGTGTGGAGTCACAGGAATTACTTAAACAAAGAACAAATTAACGAAACGTTACAAACTATTCTCCACAGAAGGGCATCATAATACTGACTAATTAATTTGTTCAGTTTTCGATCATTGTAACACATTTCGGTTAAGAAAAAAACAAAGTAAAATCCAGCTTTTCATATTGTTATTCACTGTTGGCTTCCAATAACATTAGAAAACGTAATTGGCTTACAAACAGCAAGAAAGTAATTAAATTGGTTTATTTTCTTTGAGATTTTAGCATTCTTCATCTGTAAATTTATGTCTAACAAGTTTGTTTACGATATCTGCCACCTATTGATAAATTCAAGCATTTATGCTTTATTTATCTTTGGTTTGTTTAAATGTTAATTCTCTGTTTATTGTTTCAAAAAATACTTGCTAGTTGAAATACAATAACAGTTAAGAGTTTATTAGTTGACGTCATATAAAACAAAGCCGCACGTAATAATCTATACGAAAAAACCGATTGGAAAATATTTATATCTTTAACAAGTATCAAGAGTACAAAACTTTAGTGTTAATACACATACTTTTTCCACAAAATATTGTTTTTACGAACCATCAGAACAAAATATCCAAAAGACGTCGCTAATCATTGTCTTCTAATGTACTTTAAATGATTAAATATTTTATTAAATGTTAATGGTGTTAACATTTCTGTCCTTTAAAATATCTCTGGAAAACTAAAACAAATCTAGTTTAAAAATATTGATTTCAATAAGTAGAAACGACTAGTGTAAAATGTATATATTTTATATTATTTAATAAATTTGACTTTCACCAAAACAGGAATAAAGACTGAATCCAGTTTCAGCTGGAAATGTGTACAAGTCGTTTGCTTCTGCTCTGCTGACGTCACTGGTGACGTCCCATCCAAGATCGTTCTCATTGGGTAATGACGACGTATTGCGGATCTGAAGTTTGAGCTCGTAATCTCTAGACGTATTGGACTCTTTTCGTTATTTCTTGTTTGAAATTTTCCAACTTTTGAATAAAAATAAAGAAAGAATTAGTTTCATTAAAGATCAACAATTTTTTATTTTAACTTGAACAATTTGTATTTGCCACATTGCTACGAGGACCATCTACTGATATTCCTAGATTTGAGCTAGTGACCATCAGGAGCGTTTACCGCTCATGTTAAGAAAGAACTTAACACATTCACACAGCTTAAAGTGCGGGGAATATTTCTTGATGTTTCACAAATTCGAAACTAATCCGCCAGCTCCAAAATCGAGTTCTACCACAGGGCTAATCTGCATCTTGTAACCTCGTTATAAGTAATGTTTCTGAAACTAAAAAAACTCCTTACATATTTAATAAATGAAAGTTTCTGAAACTAAAATAATTCTTTATTCACTGAATGAATGAAAAATTTTGAAATTAGAAGAGCTCATTATACGTAGAATACATGAAAATGTCTGAAACTTGTGTAACTCCTTATAAAATGAATAAATGAAAAATTTTAAAACTATAATAACTCTTTACACACTGAATAAATGAAAACTTCAAAACGTAGAATAATTCTTTAGATATTGAATAAATGGAAGAAAACAATTCTGAAAGTCTGACTTTTCTATAGATACAAACAAGTTACTACTTGTAAATTAATTACGGTGTATTTAGGAACACAGAAAATTCTTACCCATGGGGATTAAAAATATGCAAGACTGAACCCAAATATATTTCCTTTTTGCTACGTCAAAATATGAGGCAAGGAAAGAACTTACTTTTAGTAGCTGATCGTTTCCTGACACAAAGAATTGTTACAGCTGTGACTGATGCTACAAAAACGATTCCTCCAATCGATCCAGCAATTATGATTAGAATTGGCATACTTTCTGAAAATATTTTTATCAAAGTATATGCTAGATAAAACGTGTCAGATTTTGCAAATTAATTAAGATTACTGTCACTGAGAGTCATTTACTTATTTTTAATTTAAATTATGCTTCTTTGTTTCAAAATCTGATAAAATTTGTGGATCGCAATTAACCTGTTCACTGCCGTGGACGAGATAACTCGTCCAAGCCGATTGTTAACATAGTGCCACAGACGAGTTAATTCGTTCTCATACATACCTAACTTCAACGCTAGATGTCAAAACCATACATGACCGACTTACAAATTGTTTCACTTTCGATCCAAAATGGTTTCACGAAAAAGTTACAAAATGAAGACGCATTAGAGTTGTATTGTAGCAGCTGAAATACTTGGCAGTCAACAGGTTAATTTGATTTCTTAATTGTTGTTATTATAATCTAAATTATCAAATTAATCAAAGCTGACGATCCTTCTGAAAATACATTCGGTAACACAGATATATATCAGTTATTTTACAATGTTCAGAAGCAAGCTACCATGACAAATACATGGATGCTGAAATAAAATCAAATGACGTTTCTAAGGTCAACTACTTAGTTGAAAATAGGAACAGTGCATCTTTAACAAAAGCCAAAATTAAAAACAATTTCATCTTCAGAACTATATATTTCAACATAAATCATGTGTAAAGTTGCTTTCAAGACCAAACTCTATTGGGCCCAGTACATCGTGCAATATAACAATTGCTTTTGTTAAATTAAAAATACTTTACTCAGTTCCATAAAGCCCCGGCTTGGCCAGGTGGGTTAAGGCGTTCGATTCGTAATCCGAGGGTCGCGGGTTCGAATCCCCGTCGTACCAAACATACTCGCCCTGTCAGCTGTGGGGGTGTTATAATGTGACGGTTAATTCTACTATTCGTTGGTGAAAAAGTAGCCCAAGAGTTGGCGGTGGGTGGTGATGACTAACTCTGCCTTCCCTCTAGTCTTAAACTGCTAAATTATGGACGACTAGCGCAGATAGCCCTCGTGCAGCTTTGCGCGAAATTCGAAAAAAATTAACAGTTCCACAGTTTGAGATTTTTACTCTACAGAAATGTTTGTTACAAGATGTAAGCTATAGAAATAATTTTGAGTTATAACAGAATATCTGTGATTATAACATTTTGTAATGCATATTAGTTTCCAATAGTTACAAATGTTCAAGTTACCCCGCTGGTACAAAGTTAAGTCTACGGATTTGCAGCGCTAAAATTAGGGGCTCGATTCTCCTCGGTGGATTCAGCAGATAGCCTGAAGTGGCTTTGCTATAAGAAAACACACACACATAAATGTTCAAACAAAGTATTCTATAAACAAGCGTCAGCGAAAAATGTGATTCATAGTTTTCACCACGACTTTTATGTGTCACTATGTTTTTAATATATATGATGATAAAATACATTAAAAACCTAACCTTGTCTTTTCAAATGAATTAGAACACTGTCATGGCCGTATTCGTTCCACACAGAACAGTTATAGAGACCAAAGTCTTCGCTCTGAGCTTTGTGGATCATCAAAAGGTTTCTCATTCCATTTTCCATGTGCTGTTCAATTATTTCGTAACCACGAGAGTTGTCAATATCTAAAACCTGTAAAAGAGAATTAAAAAACATTGACGTTGAATAAAAACGTTAATCTATAAAAAAATTAATTTTGTAATTTCACACTTTATATTCAAAAATATATTACCGCCATGTTTATATTAAAATAACTGATTTCTGTTTTATTGTGTAACCCTTTACATAAATTACTATTTACTGCTGTAGACAAGAATAATCCAGTCACAATGCTCAACAGTAATTACTGACAGATTTAGGCCCGTCATGACCGGGTGGTTAGGGCACTCGACTCGTAATCTGAGAGTCGCTGGTTCGAGTCCCCTTCACAACAAACATGTTCGCCCTGTCAGCCATGGGGCGTTATAATGTAGCGGTCAGTCCATTATTCGTTGGTAAAAGAGTATTCCATTCAGAGTTGGCGGTGGGCGGGGATGACTAGCTGTCTTCCGTCTAGTCTTACATAACTAAATTAAGGACGGCTGGCGCAGATAGCCTCGTTTAGCTTTGCGCAAAATCAAAACATATATTTATAATTCCTGTTGAAAGAAAGCACGAATCTAAATATGAGTAATATAAAAGTAATAATATATATATATATATATATTTACAAATTACCTCAAGTAACTGTCTCAGCTTTTATCATTATTATTTTATCTTGCTTAGTTCAAGAAGGAAAATTGTTAGATATTAAAGACAATTGTTAGGTGAAAATACTTTAAAGGTCGGTATAACGATATGTATCTAATGTTGAACTTAGGGAAAAGTTTCTTTCCCTCAGAAAGTAAATAATTTAAGTAATTACACCCGAAAGAGTGTAGGGTAATATCTCGTGCTATCTAAAGAAACAAAACTCATCTTATAATATGAAACCGAACAGGTATTCTAACGCATTTTAAACCATAATAAACCTAATATCATTCAATGACATAACATGTGTTAAACTGTTTCTTTTCTATGTGCCTATTTTAAAATTAGTTAGACGTAAAGCTGATTGAAAACACCGCTAAAAATGTAATATTAAGTTTAATTTACATAAGTAATAGATTAGAAGTAAAAGACATTTAGAGTAGAGGACACCATTGTTATTATCATTGTTTTGCATCAAGTGATCAAGCGATGCAAAAATTTTCAAAATTGATATATCTTAATTTTTCTTTTAAAACTACAATTTTCTTTTATCGCATTTCGTTCAAACAAGCGCAGATAGTCCTCGTGCAACTTTGCGCGAAAATTCAAAGCGATTACCAACCAATCGGGCCTGGCGCTTGGCAAGCGTGTTAAGGCGTTCGACTCGTAATCCGAGGGGTCAAGGTTCCGAATCTGATCGCACCTAAACATGCTCGCTCTTTCAGCCGTGGGGGCGTTATAATGCGACATTTCAATCCCACTATGCGTTGGTAAAAAAATTAGTCAAGAACGG